>NW_018164698.1:1500349-1521068 GCF_001263595.1 Phalaenopsis equestris | reverse complement strand
AAATTTCATATATATATGCTTATTTTAAATAAAAATGTTAAAATGGTATAGGGCTCCTGCCTGTCGTGCACCCACCTCCACTGTTCCGGCCTTTTTTGCATTCCCTCATTTTCATTATAGGTTATGATAGATGACTGAGCAATGCACTCCCTTTATTGTACATTGGCCCATGGTTGTTAATTGATTGGTCAAGTTGATCTCCTATCATGGCCAGTGGTCTAATATAGTTGTTACTTGACATGTTCAATGCCAATGGTTAATATGCATCAACCTCTGTCATTTGATGTCCATATTTTGGGCCTCTTGATCTCCCCTCTTATTAATATAATTATTAAATTGATTGTTCACCATTAGGGCTGTCAAAATGGATCGTTGTTCGCAAACATCTTGTGTTTGGCTCTTTAAGAAGCTCGTGTTCGATTTATTTGTTAAGTTAACGAGCCGAACACGACACTTGTTTGTGCTCAATATATAAATGAGCCCAACATGAATAAAAAATTGTTCGTTCGTGTTCGGCTCATTTTGGCTTGAAATACTGCTCATTAATTATATATACTGACGAGTAGTATTTTTAAAAATATTAAATATTTACAATCAATTAAAATTATTAATTAAAAAATAGAATAAAAATATATTATATTATATTTAAATGATGTTTTAATATAAACAATAGCATTTGAATCTTGCCCAAACCTTTAACATGCTGCGGCTGCACTATTAAGGTTGTTAAAATGACTTCTTGTTCGCGAACAACTCGTGTTTGGCTTGCTAAACAAACTAGCCAAACACACACATTTCTTGTGTTCGTAATATAAATGAACCAAACATAAACAATCATATTTTTAAACGAGCCGAACATGAGCTGCGACCAGGATACATATTAAGTTTCTCATCAATGTTCATTTGATGGTTATTGGTTAGCAACGTTTGACATCCAATACACTCCAAATTCTAACAAACCCCTACTTTTCAGTACTAGTGATCACATTGATTGTATATTATTGCTTGGTTGGCATTGTTGTCTACCAACAATTATTTACGTATTTATAATCCAAAATTAAAAATTTAATAAAAGTGATGTATTTGATGTGATATCGATGATTGAAATATTTTGTACCTAAATATGAAAAAATAAGTATTACATTATGTTGATAAAGAAGAATTGCTTGGTAGGTATGCAAGTGCAATATAATATATTAGATTTTATAATATAAATTCTATAGCATATACTGTTATAATTGTTATAGTTTCTCTTAATTAATTACTAGAATCAGTTAATTTGACAGTCAAATTTTGTTGTATTAGATTTATTAAAATTCAAGCATGTTTTAAAATTAATTATGAATTATTGATGCCCAAAAATGTTAATATATTCTTGTATTGTGCAAAACCAAGTTCAGAATATTATTCTTAATAGACCTTATAATCGATGGTTGATGACATTTGTATTTATTTAATTTAAATTTTTCTTGAAAATATTGAATGATATTTTATATGGAGTTAGATGCCAATATGTATTTATTTATAAATGTTGCTTGAGTTATGGGGGTTTATATTGGAGTCTAATGACCTTCGTTTTGAGTAGATCTAATACTGAATGAATGGATTATAATTTTAGTAGAAGTAGCTCTTGTGATAGAGATGTAACTACGGGTGATCAAATTATTGAAAGGGGCGAACGATTTATACATCTCAGGTTTATTGTTCAAATTTATGGTGATAAAGATGGGGATGTTATTAGTAGAATTCGAGTTGGTTGGTTGAAATGGAGGATTGCATCGAGTTTATTGTGTCATAGAGTTGTACCTCTTAGATTGAAAGAAAAAAATTATAAGATGGAGGTGAGGCCGGCAATACTTTATGGTGCAGAATGTTGGCCTTTAAAAGAGAAGCATAAAATAAAATTGAGTGTTGCTGAGATGAGAATGCTTAGACGGATGAGTGGTTTGACACAGAGGTAAAATGCGAAATGAATATGTTCGTGATAGGGTTGGTATAGCTTCAATAGCGAACAAGTTTAGAGAGAGTCATTTTAGATGGTTTGGTCACCTTAAACGTCGACCATCTGATGATCCTGTTAGGTGAATAGATGTTTTAGATGACTTATGTAAGAAAGGTAGAGGTAGACCTAAAAAGACTTAAACATATTGCATAAAAATAGTCTTAATCTAGTACAACTAAATAAAATATGACACTCAATAGGAAGTAATGGAGAAAAATAATTTTTGTAGTGGACCACACTTAGTGGGGGTAAATGATTCTTGTTGTTTTATTTTAATATCTTTTTTAAAGTCATGTCTTATTAAAAACTTGTTGGTTCAACACTATATCAAATGATAAGTATTACTAAATGTACCAATGATCCCATTTGTATTAGTTTTTCCATTTGATGCATGCTAGAAAATTCGTGGCAGTTGAGTAGTACATCATCATCTTAACGTGGTACGAAAATTCAACACACACTCAGAATAGAGAAAATAATTGATAATGATACTAAAAGTTTTTACATGGAAAACCTGAAAAGTGAAAAACCATCGGGTCTCGCCAAACTGAAGAGTTTCATTATGAAAAGATGATTATAATTGCAACCACTTGACCCAAAGACGGTAAATATTTACTAGATTTCTCATGTTACAATGTCGATGTGCTGATAAATTTGTCCTTAAGAACGAGCGACGACCAATGACGATTGGTAGCGTCCGTCGGTGGTGGTCAACGATGGTTGGTGGTGATCAACGACATTCGACAGTGGTCGATGAAGTTTGACAGTGATCAATGACAGTCGACCGTGGTCAACGACAGTCGACGGTGGTCGATGAAGTCAGTGGTGGTTGACGACGGTTGACGATGGTCAATGCAGATCAGCGAAAGTCGACGACGGTCGACGGTGGTGGTCAATGGAGGTGAGTGATGATCGATAACATTTAATGATGGTGATCCTCTATTTATGGTGTTTTGGGTGCAATTATTGCATAAGTATGATCCACTTTGATCGGATGGTCCGGAGAGCTTCCTCTGATCAGTTATCGTTTGATGGACATTTGAGTATCTTAACGATGTCAGAATTATGCGAGCTTAGACTCATTAGATTCGTCTTGTTGAGACGCTCAATTCGATGATAAACTCGCCAGATTCTACATCCATTTGATCTTCCAATTCTGTCCAGAAAGCTTTCACATGTGATTTAATGACTTGATTGAGGCTCAATTTAGTTCAAATCGGATTAATGTTGGTACTCTTGGGTCCGTCTCGTCGAGCATGTCAGTTTGACTATGGGTCCGTTTGGGACAGCGGGGTGAGCGCGTCACGCTGGCGGGCCGCGACATGCTGGTGTTTGGTTCGACGTCTCGAGCACGACAGGACACCGTGGGACGCCATTTTGGCGGAAAGCCGGCCGCAGATCGGTCCCCACGGCCTGCGATCGACGATGGATTATTACGCATGATACCCCAACCAAAATTCCTCTGTTGGACATCGAAGCTCTCACGTTCCTCCCGCCCTATCGCTCCATTGTCGCGGTCGATTCCATCACACAACTCCTTCCCTGTCCTCCCTTCCACGCGATCCTCCCTCCCTGCGGTTCCCTCCCTGCGGCGTTCGAAGCCGCCGTTGATCATTTCCGTTCTCCTCTAGCCTACCACGAGCTCTAGCCTATCGATAAAAACCTTAATCCCCGTCGTTGCAATGGCAGCGGTAATCCCAACGGCTACTTGCCTCCCGTCATGTATCTAGGGTTGCCGGGTCGACTTTCTTCCAGCTAAACATTGTCGACTGCTCCCTTTATTACCTCAATAAGGTGAGTGTTTCCCTTTAAATTTGCCCCTGTCCATTTTTGTCCTGCTGAATCTTTTATTTTATTGAAAGTTTAGATTTTACTTGGGCTCTATTGTTGTCAAATTCAATTCTCTAATCAGTGGGTGCTTAGGAATCAATATGTAATCTTCCTGAAATTTGTTTATTTAGGACTGATTTGGGTTAAGGTAAGTGTTTGGAAGTAACTAGAACAATGACAAGTATTTGATTCGCTAAAAGTCACTGAAACTGTTCCTACCTTTTTTTTTTTTGGTAACCAACTACATACATGGGAGAAGTGAGTTTAACTTGTGAGGCTTGGAAGTCACTTTCTTTTGTATTTTATGAAATTTAATAATAAAATAATACATCTATAAAATGAGAATGAGTTAGAATGATTATTTTACTTGTAATGTTAATAAAGTAAATTGTGTATCTGAAATTTTCTTCTATTTTGAAATGAATTTCTGCTTCTGAAGTATCAAATATGTGACTGTCACAATTTTATTTTAAAGAATTTTATTAAATAGGGGTAGAATAATCATTTTTCTAGAAACAGCTGTCCACAGCTATTTTCACATAGCTGCAACAAACAAACAGTCAGCTTTCCCGCAACAGCTTCCCTACAACAGCTTCCTGCGACAGCGCAGCTGCAGCTGCCCCAAACAGACCCTATAAGTTCGTTGAAATCGAAGGATTGGATGACTTTTAATCATAGTGAATATTTATTGCTCAAAAGGTTGCTTCAAAATTTGTGTCTTACCTCGAGATTTATGTCAGATGATGGAGATTTGTTGGTGGGTATCACTATCTATATTGTAAGTGTATCAGTAAAATATCAACCGATATTTTTTTATTTTAATTTTTCCGTCGTTGGCAACCTATTTGGCCAAATTTTATGCGCATCCGTCATTAGATTAAAATAAAAAATCGATCCCAGTATTCTAATTAAATTTTATTTAGATTGGATCTTAAAATCATTGATTTATTTTAACATGATTACAATATAAAATGAATTAATTAATGTTTTTATTATACTTATTTTAAATAAATTCATTAATTTTTAAAGATTGCAACCATCAAAAAAATGTTTAAATATTCTGAATTAATTTTTATTTTTAATATTAAATTTCATATGTATATCATTCCACAACTTTGGTGGGTTATTAATAAATTAAATTAATGGATTTGAAGAATTATTTTTACAAAATACATTAATTAGAAACATAATATATATTCTTTTAATTTGGTGCGAATTTAATCATAAAAATTAAATTTTAATAATAAAAATTAAAGAAAAATTAATATTTTATCTTTAAATTATTAAAAATTTTAAAAAAAGATATTTTATATTTACATCTAATAATTTCTTATTATTTATCTTTAAATTATTATTCTGGCATGTGTCATTTTGTTATAACTTTTAACTTTAGAAGTATGAATTTCGATCCAGTACGTCGGAGGTAACAAGCCATCGTCGGAGCCCGCCGGTAGTTTCCTTCTCTCTTCATAAAAGCTACGGTTCGAGCACTAGCTGCAGGTCATCCATTCGTTTTGATTTCGAGATACTCCGGTTTCATGGAAAGCGAAGACGATAAGGAGAAAGCGTGGGGTATATCGCTGCCTTATGCTCTATACCATTTCTCCACGAGCGGAGGAGCTGTAGCCGTTGCGACCGCGTTCACCCATCCTTTAGGTTCTCACTATCTATTTGATGATCTTGAAATTGTTGCACCGTCTACTGCTGTAAATCTGATCCTAGTAACCATTCTAGCCGGTTTCCATGTTTTGTTACATGATTCATAACTATATTGGGAAATATGATTCTGTTGATTGTGAGAATCTTCTGTATTCAGTTTTTGAAAGATCTAAATTGGGAATGCAGATGTTGTCAAAGTTAGGCTCCAGATGCAGCTTCTTGGTCAAAGAGGTCCTTTGTTGGGGATGGTATCTGACGGCCATAAGCCTGTTTTACGAATGCGATTCACTTTCTCTTTGGTCTCTATATTGACATGGGTTTGATCATAATAAAACTTGCAGGGTGAAGTTTTTGGGAGAATTATGAAAGTTGAAGGGGCTAGAGGCCTGTATCTTGGATTGGCGCCTGCACTTGCTAGGTCTGCTCTTTATGGTGGTCTGCGTTTGGGTTTATATGAGCCTTCTAAATCTCTTTGCAACTTAATGTTTGGTTCAACTAATATATTCGTTAAGATTGCTTCGGGAGCTTTTTCTGGGGCACTTGCAACTGCGTTGACTAATCCAATGGAAGTTCTGAAGGTATTATTCTGCATGGTTGCAAGCTTATAATCTTTATTGGTTAGTTTTAAAGTGATTTTTCATGTATAGGTTAGGCTGCAGATGAACTCCGGAAGGGGTCCTACTGGAGAGATGCATAAAATTGTATCAGAGGAGGGTTTCCGGGCGCTCTGGAAAGGAGTTGGCCCTGCAATGACAAGGGCTAGTGCTTTAACTGCCTCACAGTTGGCAACATATGATGAGTCAAAGCAGGTTTTGTACTTGACATTATTGGCCTGCCTCAAATAAACATCACTTGAGGACGTTTGAATAGATTATGATTTTCATTGTTCTGCATGATCAGAAAATCTATATCTCTGTTACTTTTTCTGTTTCAGGCCTTGCTTAGGTGGACGCATCTTGAGGAAGGTTTTCATTTACATCTCATGTACAGGGGCTCTTTTTCATTCTTTATTTTGATTGTTCAAAAGAAATCAGTCCCAAGGGAATTACTAACGCATATCTGTGCTGCATGAAGCTCAAGTTCTGTAGCAGGAACTGTTGGAACACTAGTAACTGCGCCAGTGGACATGATCAAAACTCGCCTAATGTTGCAGCAAGATTCCAGAGATGTTAGGAGCTACAGAAATGTGTTTCACTGTGCATACCAGGTATTAAACTATCAAGCATGCTGATGCAAAATTTTGTCATCAAGCTGATCTAATTCATTTATCTTCTTTTGTTTGGCTGTTATGGTAATTGACTTTTCAGTTTTCCTCATTTGTAAACTCTTTTACTGTCTGCCTTTTAGCTATGGTCAATGGTTCTTAAGGGTCAAAATGTGTATGAACTACTTAGGGACATTTTAAGGAGGGTTCACTTTGACCAATGAAGCCACTTTGGTCAAATTGGTTTAATAGGTTTAAAAAGATTTAAACACTTAAGTGCATGGGTTCACTTTAGATTGCATGGTTTATTCGGATTAATTTGGTCAAATCAAAGGTTATTTGAGCTCAATTGGAGATTGATAAACATATCCTAGTTGATTGGTCCCAAAGATTTGATCAATTGATATCAATTTAATTAAAATGGTCAAGTGATTTCATATAGGGTCTATTTGATTAAGTTGGGTCAATTGGGGTCAAGTTATCTAACCGATGGGCAATTGAGCTTAAACCATCTATAGAGAGTTCACTCAAGTCAATTGAAGGCATTGATTATAATCAATTTGATTAAATTTGTCATTTTGGTATAAAAGCTTCATTTGAATTTGACTTGATCAAGGGTCAGTTAAACTCAATTCTTATATGATTAAATATTAAAAGAGTTTCTAAAGACTGGCTGGGCTCTATTTGGTTAAATTTGTTAAATTAGTTAAATTAACTTTTTGGAAGCTTTCTAAGGCATTAATAACAATCAATTTGATCAATTTGATGGGTTGATATTACAGGGTCAAATCTCTATTTGGGTTAATCTGTTTAATGGGTTCCAATCAAGTTAAACTAAAGGTTTATCTTGCTTTATTAGCTGACCTCGAATATATTGAGACCAATTAAATGGGTTTGTCAGAGACAATTTGTTCAATTATATTATTAGCGTTAGATTGACCTGATTGGGTCATAGCGGGTCATGTTAGGGTTCAAAATAATCTAGCATATTTCAATGGTTCACAGTGGTCAATTAATTTATGGCTTAGTAATCTAAAAGGTGTTTAGGTCCAAAATGTATTGTCTTACTTGATAGTAAGTTAAATCTAGGTTCGCAGATCAAGCTCAACAGATCTCATAATCAATTATAATGCACATACGTATGACTTAATCAATGAGGGACCGATGGAATGCTTACACTATCAATTAAGTCCATTAGGACTGATTAAAGTTAAACATGAAAGAGAACTACCCTAAAGTTGATTAGTGTCAATCCTATTAATAGAATGATTGATATGATTTGAAATTGAATGATCAAAGAGTTCCCTCTTAAGATCTTTGTTAAGTTTAGAAGGATTATATAATCATCCTAAGATGTCTTAGGCCAGTTTAAGCTAACGACTGATATAGGATTTTGGTAAGATTAAGCTAGAGAAAAACCTTTGGATGACTTAAGAACTAAATATTGAATTTAAATTGATGAGAAGTGCACGAAACATCTCTAGATGTATGAGAAAATATTAAGCAAGGAACAATGACCTGATTCATGGTCAAATGCTTGAGTTTGAGGATGACAAGCCCAATCAGCTTAAAGGGCATGATATTGAAGTCAACCCAAACTACAATTGGAAAAGTAAATATTATTATTGATAGCAATTAGGCAGTTTTAACCAACTCACTTGAAAGAGAAATACAACAACACAACAACCGAAAACTAAAATAGCAACATACACGACTCGATACAAAACACATGAAAGATTGACTTCTAAACTGTTAAGGCAATGACTCCGAAAGAGCAACTTCTAATTTCACTTCGGAATAGAATCACAAGATTTAAGAAAACTGGAACAAAAAAATTTAAGAAAGCACAATCAAAACAATCAGAAAATTACACAAGAATTTTACATGAAAAAACCCGAAAACGGGAAAAAATCACGAAACCACATCACAAATTTCACTAAGTAATTTAGATAGTTTTACAAATGACTCATGTAAATTTCTTTTCCACACTCACACAGAAATTTATAGGACTTGCACCAACAGTCTTCCCTCTCTAATCTTACGCAAAAATCATGCCGAATCACCAAAATCCACCTCTTCAACGCTCCACACCTTCACCGGGATGCACATTGAAGAATTCAGAAGAAAGAAACAACAAATCTGAAGAAACCTGCTCAACATTAGCTTAAAAAATCAAATTTTTGTATATTATCCGCATCGGGCGCTTAGGCGCCCAAACATGGCACTTAATCGCCAAACGGTCTGTATCAGCGCTTCGTATAGGATGACCTGTCTGGGTTGCCTCTTCTCGAAGATAATAAACCTCTATTGTAGTTGGAGGGTTTTTCGCTGTACATCATTTATTGAAAGTTTCCAGACATCTCTTTGTGGATTACTCATGAACGAACATTGTGGCATTTCCTCCCGAATAGCTCTTTAGCAATTGTTTCTTTGGTGTATGGTTGGATTTTGGGTTTGCATAGGTGGATGTGGGTGTATAGGGATGATGTAGGGTGAAAAGGAAAAAAATGTGGTAGAGGTAGGGTTGGTTATGGATGGATGCTCGAAACCTTATGAAATGATTAGGGTTGGGCTAGGTCTAATACCAAATAATACCGAAGTTAACTCAAACGACAAAAGGAAAAATAAATATTATTACTGAAAACAAATATGCGGTTACAACCCACTTGAAAGGGAAACTACAACAACGTAACACAAAAAATTTGAAATGGCAACAATTACGACACAAAAACTCAAACTAAGGTGGCTCTCGGTGTGGTGGTGGTGATCAACGAGAGTTTGGAAAGTGGTGAGATGGTAGACAAGGTGGTTGGCAAGCTGAAAACAGCAAGACAATGACTCCCTGGGTAACATACAAAAATTACATGACAGATACCAACGTGGCACGACTGTCCGGGGTCATGGCAGCAAAGAGTGAGGGATGGAACAGCGGCGACAACGAATTCGGAGGGCTGGAACAATGATGGGGGATTTGGTGTACAGTGGGGGCAACGAGGAAACTGCAGGAAAAGAACAAAAGGGTTGCCGTTGAGGCGGCCTGCAGCGAGGAGAAATGTGAGGCAGTGAAGTGAGAGAGGAGAAATGTGTGGCAGTGAAGTGAGAGGGATGCAGGGGAGTTGGGAAAAGATAAACACTGCCTGGAGACCAAGATACAAATGAAACCATGGGATACATCCCTTGAAGGGAAGAAGAGATGCCGACAGTTGTCTCGATACTAAACACATGAAAAACTGATTTCCAAACACTAATATAACACATATATAGGAAATGAATAAAAATTAATGAAGAATAATAGGAAAGAAAGAGTAAAAATGCAATTCAGAATTGATTCGGCTCGTCTCCTTGTCTCCCGCAATCGTGTGAGCTGCTCGGCTTGCGTCCCGCATCCAGAGCAAAGCACTCCCGTGTCAAAGCAACTTGGACTGATCAAACCCAAGCCTCAAAGCATAAATAATGCTGACATTTTTTTTATGCCAACAATATAATAGCTATTTTATTTGAAAAAAAAAGGTTGGTAGAGTGTAGATGCATGAATCCTATCGCTAGGTTTTATCTTCTGTCTGCATTGGTGTACAATGTACTTTCATCGAGTTATTAGTAATTTCGTTGAGCTTTATCCTGAATTTTTACTCCATTATGGCGTTATAAAAGAATTTATAAATATGAATGACAACTGATATTATACTCGTGTTGCTTCCGATTTTCTAGCTAGAGTTATGCTTGAAGATAGTGTACTTTGTGTCACTTATTAACTTCGACGAGCGAAATATTAATGTCAGTTTTGGGGCATCCTTTCCTTTCCGCTTTTCACGCGTAGTCCACATTCTTACAGGTAGTTCTCACAGAGGGCGCAGGGGCTCTTTACAAGGGGTAAGCATCTGTTTTATTAATTTATTTTTCATCAAAACAATTCAATTGAATTTGCATTCTTTATATATAAAAATTAAACACAAACACTGGTCCACAAGATCAATTGTTTCTCTGTTGGATTTAGCTTAACTGAATGTGTGCCCATTAGCACATTAGAAAATGCAACATAAGTCTACTACCATCAGCTAAACCATTTATTATTTTATAAAACTGCGAGTTATTTTTTTGTTTCTTCTGTTAGTTTCTATGTTTGTCATGTAGTGCCTGCTGGGATTTATTATAGTTGGTAATTATAAAGCATGAGCACTATTAGAGGGGTATAAGACTGTTTTATCTAGTCATTCTTGCATTTATTTTTTCTCATATTCAGGTTGTTTGGTTGGCAACATTACTGATCTATTGGATTTCATTTTCTTACATTTCAACTTTTTTTGTGTTTGGTTTGAAATTAGAGAAATATAAAGCAACAATTTGGGAACTTTGGAATACCTCAAAATCTTTAATTTTATGCATTTAGGAGGTGCCCAATTGGACTCTTTCCAAAATTTGAGCTCTCTCCTGGCACCATTTACAAGGAACAAGATCACGGCTGGAAACAGTAGGTTTATTTCAAATCTAAGTACTGGACTATGAACCTCTTTTCGACGACACAAATATGCTTACAAATTCAAACATCTCCCCAGACTTGTAATCAAGTCGTAGGAAAAAGTCTACCAAATAACCTAACAATTTGGGAAAATTTTAGATTAGAATAATACTAAAATTAATTTATACTAATAGGCATAATTAAAAAAGGAATTAAGAATGGACGAAATCGTGACTATATGCCTGATTTCCAATCCTGTAGCAGAAATTGCGCCACATTAACCAAATTAATTTCTCTGATACCCGCTTCATTTCTCTCAATCTAATTTGTGAAATCTTTCAAATATCTTTTTTCTTTTGCAAGGATATAGAGGTTAATTTTGTTTATATCACTTATTTTTTTTATGTTAAATTTTATATTTAATTTTTTCTAAGATTTAGGTTGAACTTTGAAATGTCAGCACATTTCATTGTTCCTTTTATAGAACATTCATTTTGTATTAAGAAAATAATTGTTCATCTTAATTATAAATTTAGAAGTAATTTTAAAATTTTATGTGTCGGAAGATATTGATGTAATATTTTAATATCTTTCAATATTACTTTAAACTAACTTTTCAGGTGTAATTAATTAATTAAAAGACGAGTAACAGAAGAGATAATATTTATAAAAAACGTGGACAATCTATTATGAGTAAATGAATATAAAGAACTCAGTTCCCACTGACCGACTGTCCATCCCTATCTTAGTCAATTCCAAGCCCGATTCGGGTCGTTACATGATCTACCTCTGTTGGGAATTTGTGAAGTTTGACATCCTAAATCTATGCCTTCTTTTAGCCCAGATGGCGAAATAGGGCTCATGCATTGTTTTCATGCACTGGGGAATGGTCAATGAGCCTCCTCTCTGTCAAATGAACTTGCTTTGGTTATTGAGCTTAATGTTAGTAGTTTTGATCGTTAAAGAAACTCAAGAAGACAATGGAGGATACGCTTCTTCCAGCGATGGGTGCCATGCAATTCAGGCGGATTAAAGAATAATGTTAATTGATAGAGAAGCTTGATTGTGAAGGTAGAAGTGGTAAAGTTGCAAAATTCTCAAAATAGCTTGAAATTTTTGTGACGACTTATATGCTCACAAGTGTTTTTTTTATTTTTTATTGACATTAGGCAGCAATGCCTTTAATGAAGTCTGCAAATTATATGCCTTCTTAATGTCCTCTTATCCAATTCGTATCTGAGAGTAGATTTTCTTTTCACATTCAAGTTTGAGGTTGAACTGCTAAATTTGGTTTTTATTTTATTATCTAATTGTCTGAACTTTAATACTTTTCACTTCTTGATGGCTTACCTAATATCCCTCTTATATCGAAGTAATTGTTTTGCTCTTCTTCTCTCGCTCACATACACGCTCAAACTTAAATGAGTGGTCTCTTTCTTTTGGAAGTTTAACCATGAAACAACGAGGTCATTAGCATAGTTCGCACCTCTCGAAATAAGTAAATCTTTTTCCCACACGAGTAGGTTGAGGTTTTATGTTTTCAGATCTTTTGTCTCTGACGACCGAGGGAGTCGATGATTTCTAGAGCATATATTAGGGGCATTTACACATACCACACAATTCTTTTGTATACATACCACACAATTCTTTATTCTTTTGTATTTGCATATCTAACACCTTAACTTTCATATTTACATGCATAGCACAAATCCTTAACATTACATTAAAAATATTGCTAAACTTACTTTTTTTAAAGTAAAATGCATCTTTTCATGCATAACTTCATGACACTAAAGTGTTATAAATGTAAATATGAAAGTTTAGATGCTAGATATAAATACACAAGAATTGTATGGTATATATGTAAATTTTCTTTAATATTAAACAGTTTTGGAATATCCTCTAATTTTCCTGAAGTGTAGATGTTAGCCCTCAGGTGCTGAAATAACATATCTCTTCTTTTCTTTACAGCACACATAATTCCTCTTCGAAGCATCAAGGAGGAAGAAATCTCTCACTTTCCCTCTACTCTTACAATCTCTCTAAGAATTCCTCATAATTTTTACACTCTAGCAAACACTAATGGAACCTTTCTAATCTTCAGGAACTCTAGATTCTTCTTCATTTTCGGCCAAAATCTTCTTTTAAAGTTGTAGATGAGCTTTTCCAAGAGTTGCTTAAACATCTTTTCAAAATTTGTCCTTATCCAAAGTCTGATTGGTCATAACGGCCGAGCTCGCCGTCGGCGGACCTTTTTAATGAATTAATTTTGGAGTCTCGGGAAAATCTCGTCGTCGACGCCCTAGTTCAATTTCTCACATTTGGTTATTTTGGCTCCAAATTCGCTTTTTTTTGCATCTTTTTTGCTCCAATGACCCTAATTCATCATTCCTGCAACAAAACATCAAAAATATCTTTCTTTAAAGTGCAATATCATCAAAAACAGTATAAAATATGAAAATCTCAACATATTTTCCTCTGGTCACATAGATAATCATAAATTTTTTGTTGCTTTTTCCATTTAGGTGTATTCAGTTGGAAAGTTCAGATAAATTTAGAAGCGAAATAGACAGGGAAATAATACTTTCAAGAACCTGAAAGCGAAAGGATAATTGAATGCACCTAAATAGAAAAAACAACAAAAAATTAACAAAAAATTAACCTGAAAGTATTATTTCCCTGCCTATTTCGCTTCCAAATTTATCTGAACTTCCCAACTGAGTGCGCCTAAATGGAAAAAGCAACAAAAAATTTATGATTATCTATGCAAAACATATGTATGCATGCAGTAAATATGTCCTTATGCATTTAATTGCCCAACTCTGTGCCAAATATCATATGCCTAAATATCAAGCTGCAATAATTTCAATTGTAAGGCTCGAACAAGTCATATGAAATACTATTGCTGAAGCAGCGGTTGCCCTAAAAGAAGAGCCATCCTAGCTGTAATAACAATGAATTACTATTCCATATATTTAACCGAACCATCAACAAACAATTCTTATGCAGAAGCTTCAGTTGAAACTGCAGATCATTGACTCAACTACGGAAACTGCAGGTAAAAGCAAGGACGAATGCTGCAACTCAAGAACAAAACTGCAGGTGATGCAAAAGAACAAATGTACAGGTAAACAGAACAAAACTGAAGAAGATCATGGAAAATTCCAGAACCATTTTCATTCTTCACATTAAACTCTATAACCATTTTCAAACATCCCAACTATATAACTTTTTCCATTCTTCACATTAAACTCATTTAGTTCTAGACAAAACACACTCTGAACCTCATACCCAAAGCAGAATATATAATGCACTAGTAGGAGATAAAACATCAAATATACTAGTAAGATATATTCACCCATTTTAATCACCAAATGTAGTAGTCGTATATATATATAATAGAAATATGTAAATACTGCATATCGATGTTTGAATCATAGATATCCATGTAAATGTTGTCTTTCATCTTTCATGCGATTTAATTTTCACAGTTTAGGTTTTCGATATGTAAATGCAAGGAAATTAAGTGGTATGTATGTAAACCTTCCAACAAAATGTCACAGCCTCCTAATCCAATAAATTGGAACAACTCAACCCATAAGAGTTGAGTGGTAAGTATGTAAACCATCCGTTTCATAAATGTTTGCTGATAACTTCTGATGAATGTTGAAATCGCTCCATAGCACCTCTAATTGATTCATTCTGAGATAAGTTGTATAGGGTTATTGCCAGGACTTTTCTTGGCGTCGTTCTTGCTGAGTCATGCAACTCATGAAGGCTCCAGTGTTCATTAAACAGAGCAAGAAATATTTCTTTTGTCGTACGGAATATATTGAAGAACCGTGTGGGATGACCATGTAATAACTCACCCACCCATCTATCCCCAATTTAACTCGACGTCATACATGGGTTTCAGTCGATGGATGTAAGATAGTAATAGTACAACAATGATTAGTGCGACTTTGCGGATGTTGTCAACTTCTTCATCCATACTACAAAATAAGTACAAGGATAATTTTTAAACTTCGTCAATAGAGAACAAGATAATTTTAAAAAATACATAGCAATGACAGAAATATATTAATGATAGAAAAAAATTTGCTATGAAAAAGTATAAGTACACCATGAAAATTGTGGCGAAACATAGATAGTACAATCGTAGAAAATATAATTAGTGCATAGTACAAAATAAATAAAAGCATAGTACAATCATGGAAAAAAGATAAGTGTCCATCACAGTAATATGAAAGAAAACTACAAGAAATAAAATACAAAATATCTAAAACATTCATTCATTCATCCATGAAAGAGCTAGCTCAAGTATTTGACTCGGTATTGCGGTTCCAACTTCATAAAAATCTGTCTTACGGCTGGGTCTCATAACACCTTCACGTATTTTAAATATTCGTTTGTGTCCGCCTTAACATTAGGATGTGTATTGAGGACTTCGAGAGATTCCTCAATGGAGCTGTCCTACGAGTGAAAAGACATTGCTTTGCAAGTTTCAACAAGTGTATCAATGTTGTTCTTAATGAATGCGATTCCTTTATTCTTTTTGTCTACCCTGGGGCACTCTGGCAAGCTAGTGGATTGAACATCTGTGTGGACTTGGCTGAGACCTTCTTCTGACTCACCTATCTGCACAGATTCCATGTCCTGTGCTGAGCTGCCAAACCCTACATCATTTGGTGTGAACGCATGAGTTACTGTTGCGACAACCCCAGTGAACATGTCATCCAGTTTCTCCTACAAAACTGGATCAATGCCAATAAATTTAAATTTTTTGGTTGACGGCCCTGCCTGGAATATATATATACCTGCAATTTTTCAGCCCGCCAATTCTCTGGTGCATCAATTGTACGTTTTACTGGATCCCAACCCATTCCCGTTGATTCCCTTTTCAGTTCTTTCCATATTTTTCAATATTTTTTTAATTGATCCCACTTGTCATAGTCCCTTCCGGTCACTTCCTTAAATTTAACCATATGATTTTGTCATCCTTCTCTGTTAAAATGCGTTGTGGGCTTATTTTCCACCTCGACCTCCCTCAAATATAGATCACATAATATAATAGTGACATCTCTATCCCACATGACCAATGATCCAGCCTCTTTAGCTTTACTGATTGAGTTTTGTCAGATTAATAAACAAGAAAAAAATATTTTTTTCATGACAACAAATGTCTCAAACTAGAAGATAAGTAATTTATGTGGTAGACATATAAACGAAAATAATATTGAAGAAGCATTAATAAAATTTGCTCTCTATTCATAGGGAAAACAAAAATCATTATTTCAAATTGCAAGCTCTTCTAGCTTTTTTCCTCCAATATTCCACAACATATTGATTGTAAAAAATGTTCGCTACATAAGGGAAAAAAAAACCCCAAAAAAAAAAAAAAAAAAAAAAACATAGGATAACTATTCCCCAAGCCAATGTGAGCATCAATAAATAAATAGGCGGAATAATAGTAAAAACTTAATATGGTGTAGATTTTAGAAACCCACAAAATAAAAAAAAAAATAAAAAATAAAAGATCAGTAAACAATTCAATAAGGTTATATGTTACAACGAGTAGTTGACAATGAGAAGAGGTATAGAATTTTTGAACTTCTATCTCTTACTCAAATACTTGTTAACAAATCTAATATTATTCATATAGAGAAACGATATTCTTGAAATATACGAGTTCCTCTCAAGCCAAACATGATGAGCAATAATGTGTTTAGACAAATGGGAGAAATAAAAAGCATCCTTGCAATATTATAGATAACGAGCACGCTTACAATATTGTCTATTCCATATGAATTGCGTGGTATGTATGTAAAGCTGTTCTATTCCATATGAATTGCGTGGTATGTATGTAAAGCTGTCCGGAAATAAAAAGCTATGAGAAAACCACATGAAAAAGAACAATACTAAAGATTTCTCATGGTCACTACTTCAACCGCAAAAAGAGCAATGCCACCCAATTATCACAAGAACTGAGTAAGATCTAGTAATTTCACATCTAAGGGGTTCAAATCCATCATCTTTCGCAACCGAAAAAAAACATCATCATCAACATTTCTTATTTGCCGCTTTGCAGATCTACAGGAAAGAAAAAGAGATTCAAATGCATTTCTGGAACGAATGCAAATGACGAAGAAGGAAGACGAGACATGCAAAGGAATAGTTATACTTGTTGAGAGAAATGCAAAGGAGTGAAGATGCCGAAGAAGAAGAGGGAAAGCACACCGGATCTTTAGAGGAGGATCGTTAGGGCATGCGAAATGCGATGGAGAAATGACAAGGGCGGATGCGTATGAGAGCAGGGTCACGGGATGCCAAGACCGGATGCATATGAGGGCAGGGTCACGGGAGTAAATTTTTCGATCGAAAACGCGGACCGCAGGGGTCGTCCCACGGTCCGCATCTTTTACAAATTTTAAAACATCGTTTATGATAATATGTTAATATTTGTGAAACAAACAACGAGACGGCATTTGCAAAACAAACGGCGAGACGGCGTTTTCAAAGACGCCGCCTGCACTTATAAGCTGCCCCAAACGGGGCCTGAATCTCCAGATTTTAGACCATTACTTTTCTTGCTGCCTTTACTGCATCTGTTATGCTCTGTTTGTTCTCAATTTTGGGGCATTTATTTCTCTAATTATTAGAAGTTGCTGCTTTATGAATACATTTTCAAATCACTGGGCAGTAATCGGATAGAGCTTTTTTTCCTTAATTTCTAATTTCTTAAATACATGCAAATCGTATCATTGAACTTATGATTTTTATTTTCTCTAAATTTAAGAATTTTCTATTTGTAAAAGGGGTGTGAAAAATTGACCCTACACATCAACTTGACCCAAACTTGATTAGAAAAAAATGTGTTTGGGTTGACCTGGTTATCTGAAACTGAACTGTCGGCCCGAAAATGATTTGCCAACTTGAATTTGACTCAGATTTGACCGGAATCAGACATGAATAATTGCTATGCTTTATGCTAAACGGGTGTGGGTCAACGGGTTGAAGGCGAGTCGGGTTCGGATTATACTTTCTGACCCATTTAATATTTCGAGTCGGGTTCATGTCAAACAATCCGAGTCTGATCAATTTTGGATCCGGCGCAAACGCGTCCTGCATACCCGATTGGATACTCCCCTATTCTATTTTACTCATGCTGGAGCAACTGAGCACTAACTGTTTCGTTTTGCCAATGTAACGCAGGGCATTTGCCACCTTTGCAAGAATAGGTCCCCAAACTACAATTACGTTTTTAGTATGTGAAAAACTGCGAGAACTTGCTGGCATGAATGCCATGTAAACTCCAAAGCTTGCGAGTTCTTCCACTTCTTTCTTCCCGAATGAAGATCAGGTGACCATAATTTTGGAGTTGCAGTGCATGGAGCAGTCGTACTTTGTGAGAGGTGATTTTCTTATATATATTTATTAATTGATTCAATTGGTTAAATTTAACGTGCTTTATGAGTTCTTCCACAGCATTTTGCCTGGATTTAAGGTTTTTTATTATTATTTTATTTAAGTTGTGCTGTATTGGTTCTGTGCTCTCAATAAACTTGAGAAGACATCATACGATGTTCCGCTGCGTTGAGCTTGATATTTCTGGCTTAGGGGATAAGCTCAGTCGTGTAACAGAGAGAGGTGGGTGTGACTTTTATCTTCCATATATTAGAAATTTTATATAATTTTATATCATGAAAGATGTATATTTGATTTCACATTAATTATATATATTAATGAAGCTCCTCTAAACTTGGGGCAAGTATTTTTTTTGTTTTGGAAGATTTGCATGCATACTTCTTAAGTCTTATGTATTTACATATCTAACACATATACTTTAATTTTTACATATGTATGTCATCTTATCTATGCATGAAATGGTGTATTTCACTTTTTAGAATTTAAAATAGTATTTCTTTTGATGGGATAATTGTATGCACAATAACTACCTGCATGAATCTCAAAGAGAACGAACGACCGAAAATATAAAGCTTCCCTCCGAGGTAAGTGATCGACCAATAATTCAATGTCAAGCATGAGAAGTCGTGTCTCTAAACCTGGGATAAGTCAAAGCTTCAGAGATGGTTCTTCACTCGGTAGCGCTACGATTCGTCGAGAGAGACACAAATTATCGTGGCAGTGAGCCTCGTCGGATACCACACATAGGCAGTTATAAGATCCGCCCCAGACATTATGAGAGAGGTAATCCGGCCGAGGTGAAGAACTGACTAGACATACGAGACACATGTCCTGTAAGACTTGAGCCAAATAGCAACTGGGTCATGACTCACCCGACGAAATAAATCGACCCATCAATTGATCGACCTACCAGAGCAACTGGTCTCGCAGAGCTTATCGATTTGATCTCTCAACAAAACAAATGACTTTTTCAAACCAACCGATTACGGTCAACAAAATTCACTTAAACTAATATGTCATTGTAAATCGTTATTCTCTACCAATATTATGACGATCATTATTTCAAATTATATGCATTAATGCTAGTAAGGGCACTTATCATAACGGTCCCCATCTTTCTTAATTGTACTGATTGGACCCCTTTAAACATGCGGTTTCAAGAGAAAATACAGAGACTCTCTCTGGCCTTCTCCTGAGGAAATTATCGTGTGCGCTCTCTCTATTTCTCTTTCTCTTGCCTCTTTCGATCCCGGCTCTCGAGATGTGCTCACAAAAAGACAAGTTCAGATTCAACATCCAGAAATGTGGTGTGATGAGTGTGGAGTTTGCCACAGATGTGAAGTGAGACTACGAAGGAGAAAATTTTCAAAGAGAGATAGCACACATGAAACCCAATAGAGACGTTGCGCAACTGGACGTCCATGCACAAGTTTAGGGCCTACAAGCCCAAATGACCCTCATGATGGAGCAATTTGAGGTTCTTCGGGTAATGATCACCCAGAGGAACGACTGACGCCTCATTTGGAAGTGGAACGTCAGGGGGACCGTCCCCAAAGGCCTCCACTAGGGAACCCGTCTATTCTAGACGACCAGATCAGCAACCTGTGGACGGTGGGCCAAGGGGAGTCCCAACACACTGCCATCATTGCGTCTGCACATACGAACAAGAGTTGGGAAGTGTGGATGTGACTGCCTGTCTGGCATTCGCAAGAGGGGCTTTTACTTGCCTAATCAAAGAGGCGACACCCTTACCCAAGCTAAGGATATCTCGCTTGGATTCTTACAAAGGAAGGACCAACCTGATCGACCACATAGCGTCGTTCGAGTCATAGGTCGATCTACTCCAGATTGGCAACCCCATAACATGTCGTCTCTTCTTAAACATCCTGAAGGAGGTTCAACGATCTGCTGACCAAAACCATCCCAAATTACTATGAGTTTAAAAGGCTTTTCGTTTCACATTTTTCAAATGTACAAAAGTAGAGGAAAGGCTCAGACACCCTACTCGACCTCAAGCAGGGAGAAAACGAGAGCCTGCAGGCCTACATCACCCGCTTCTAGACCGATATGCTAGAAGTCAGAGCTCTGAAATCTGATATAGCCGGAACAACTTTGAAATGAGGAATCTGAAGCAAGCGGTTCA
>NW_018164698.1:1489054-1499798 GCF_001263595.1 Phalaenopsis equestris | reverse complement strand
AACTTCCTTACTGACTTCAGATATAACATAAACCTATCTAACCTGCTACTTTTTCATAAGTATTGAAGATGACGAACAGACACATACTTGCTGAGGAAGACCTCCGGGGCTCCCCAAGGAGTAAGCCGAAGCCGTCCGACCATCCCTTCAAGAAGCGGAAAAAATGGGGTGAACTGCAGATGGCAAAGGTCAATAAGTCCTCAGCCGGTCACCAAAACAACAACTCTATGTCCCAAGATCAGCTTGAAAATAATCCAGGGTGTCATGACCGGAAGAGACATTTTGATCAATGATCGACCCTATCATATGAGTGATTGTCTGTTTTTCGAGAAATGCAAGGTTTGACACTCCTCAACATGTCAATGGTTGAATTAGTTTAGGCCATCCAGAATAAGGACTATTTCAAGTCGGCCTCGCCACTGAAGGCGGCCCCGATCTTACAAGATCCGAAGAGGTATTGCCAATACCATCGCGACCATGATCACAACACAGAGGAATGTCGTCACCTCTGAAACCTAATTGAGAAGCTTGTCCGTGCCAGGTAGCTCAAATAGTTTGTTGCAGTCGAAGCGCATACACAACGACGGGGTAAAGCTCTAGTCGTAGAACCCTCAAACGCACTTGTCCGGGTGAGTGACGTCCATGCTGCAGGGATAATCCCGCCCATTTTCGGGTCAGGCGCTCTTGCCTGAAGAGACAACGTTCAGGAGAGGTATGTTCCATAGTCTTGTATGCATGTAACCATTTTCCAATTGTTTTTTCGGATGCAGATCTCCTACCAAAGGGGAACCCCTACAATGAGGTGATCATCATCACATCACTGATCAACAACTACCAAGTGGGCAATAGTCTTTTTGTTATAGGTAGTTCGGTGAACATCCTATTTAAAATAGTGTTCGATACGATCGACCTGAAGACCAACCAGTTGACAGAACTAGCCAACCTGTTGCTCAGATTCTCCGGGGAAAAGAATGAGGCACTGAGCCTCATTGCTCTAGTCATCTCTTTGAGAGAACCACAGAAGCAATGTACCAGTATGAAGGATTTTCTTGTGGTGGAATCCTAGTCGACCTACAATGTTATCTTCGATCGACTACTTCTGAACAACTACCGAGCGGTGACTTCTACCTATCATGTGGCTGTAAAGTTTTCATGTGGAGAGGTGATTATGGTCCAGGGGAACTTAGAGCAGTCCAGAAGCTGCTATTTACGAGCAGTTTCAAATGTTGACCATGAACCACTCGATATCCAGATCCAAAAGGGGGAGGGGGGTCTCGAGACCATTGAGACTGTCCTTTAGGTACCAACATTCGATAATGATCCTGGTAAGATCTTCCTAATCAGTGAACATTTTGATATAAGATCTAGGGACTGACTGATACGGAGACTTCGAGAGCACTGAGAGGTGTTCGCTTGGACCGCGGTGGAGATTCCTAGCGTTTCAATCGACACAATCTGCCACCAATTGAACAACAACCTCTACTCTCGGCCGGTCCAACAGAAGATCTTGTTGATCGCCAGAACTTTGGCCAAACTGCTAACAGCAGAGATGCAAAAGCTGTTGGACATCAGCTACATCCGTGAAGTCTAGTACCCAACTTGGCTTTTGAATGTTATGATGGTTAAGAAAGCCAACGACAAGTGGCTGATTTGTGTCGACTTCACAAATCTCAACGCCTCTTGCCAAAAGGACACCTATCCCTGTCGAAGATTGACACCTTGGTGGACGTAGAAGTTAGATGATCAATATTGAGTTTTATCGGCACTAGATAAAAATGCACCCGACCGTTGTTAAAAAAAAAAAAAAAACGTCATTTATTGTTGCACATGACATATTTTGTTTTAATGTAATGTCACTCAGGCTTAAGAACACCGGGGCGACCTATCAGCGCCTCATGAATGTAATTTTTTCTAATAAAAAATGAAAGAATGTTGAGGTGTATGTTGATGATATTCTAGTTAAGAGTAAGTCAACCGAACAACATATCGAAGATATAAAAGAGATCTTCGGAACACTAAAAAAATTCAATATAACATTAAACCCAACCAAGTGCACCCTTGAGGCATCGACCGATAAATTCCTCTGCTTCCTTTTGACTGCAGAAGGATTAAGAGCCAACCCGAAGAAAATATAGGCAATCCTGGATATGTCGCCCCCGCAGAGAACCAAGGAAATTCAGAGACTACCCGACCAAATTGTCAGGCTCAGTCATTTGATCCCAAAGTCTGACGACAAGTGTGCGGCGTTCTTCAAGGTGCTAAGGAAAAATCAGTGTTTCAAATGGACGACTGAATATGAGGAAGCATTTAGAAACCTAAAAAATTTTTTAGTGTCACCCCCACTGCTTTAGAGACCGAAGATGACGAAAGAACTATCACGGTACCTCAGAGTCGGACGAGAGGCTTTAAGTTCAGTTCTGGTCCGAGAGGAGGCAGGAAAATAATATCTAGTCTACTACACGAGTTGAGTCTTCATGGCATCGAAACCAAGCATCCGATTATGGAAAAACTAACATTCACTATGATTATTTTCGCTTGCATGCTTCAATCGTATTTCAAGTTGCATCTGTGTCATCACGGACCATCCGTTGAAATATGTGCTCACATAGCCGGAGTACTCCAGCCGTCTGCTAAAGTGGGTGGTAGAATCCAATGAGTTCAACATCACCTACGTTCCTCGAACATTAGTTAAAGCCCAAGCGATCACAAACTTCCTTACTGACTTCTCCTTTACAGGTGCAGGACGAAAGGATTGTCACTGATGACATGACGTGGATCCTATACGGTGATGGAGCCTCCAAGCAGGCAACAACGGGGCTGGGGCTGGGGCTGGGGCTTGGGCTGGCTCTGAGCAGCCCGACCGGAGAACAGCTCTAACAGTCAATCTCGGTGGAGTTCGACGTTACAAACTATCAGGTAGAGTACGAAGCGTTGATTGTTGGACTCTGCCTGGCTTATGAGGTAAGCACTCGAGACCTTTTGGTGAAATCTGACTCCTTGCTCATCGTGAATCAAGTTAACGAGGAATTTGAGACCACATTTGAGCTGACGACCATATATCTTTCCAAGGCAGAGGAAAACAGGAGATTCAAGAACTTCTATATCGAGCACGTTAGACGGGAGGACAACCAAGTCGTCAATATCCTCTCAAAATGTGTTTGTTTGGGAGGAATATTTAGAAAACTCACCAGGCGAATAATCAACAAACTGGTGGCCATGGAGGTAGCGGTCGACGAGACCAAGAGCTGGGTGGTTCCATACATCCACTACCTGGAGACTGGGGAGATACAGAGAGCATCAAAGATCTGAGGCACTTTAAAATTAGAGCCGCTCTATACCTATTAATCGATGGAAAGTTGTTCAGGAGGTCGGTTCCATCGGTATACCTGAGGTGCTTGAGAGAAAATGAAGTCCAAGATGTGCTCCGGGAGGTTCATTCTGGAGAATGTGGCGACCACTCCGAAGGAAAAACTCTAGCGTACCACATGCAACGATAAGGGTACCTTTGGCCAACACTCTTGAAAGATGTGGCAGAATTCTCAAAAAGGTGTGAGCAGTGTCAAAAATGTGCACCCTTACATCATCCGCTTGCTAAAAAAATCTACAATCGATCGTCAGTCCTTGGCCTTTCACCGCGTGAGGACTAGACATTTTCAGACCTTTTCCTTTGTTGAAAGCCAGAGGAAGTTCCTCTTGGTAGCCATCGACTATTTTTTATAATAGATCGAAGCAAAACCACTCGCTCGAATCAACGCAGGTTGTCTGAACCTCCAAACCTTGATTTTGCGGCAGAATTCCCAAACCTTGCTCGATAAACTCAGGGAACTTACTGCGACCTAACCCTAAATGCAATTTTTCAGAGATCACAAGATGATAAAAAAGTTAAGCCATCCCTCGACCCAGAACCCCCCCAAAGTCCCATTGGTCTGGTCGTTCAGGGCATTTTTTCCTGCTCGCTAGAAACAAGATCCGCGAAAGAGATGCAGGAATCACTTGTAATCCAAAGTGGACACCCCCTCAGGCGACGACAAGATCTGTGCCTAACGGGTGCTAAAGAGAACCGAAGAATACTTAGGAACCATTTGAATAAAAAGAACGAGAGACAGAAAAGAAGAAGAAACTAAAGACGAGAAATCAGAAAACTTAGAAAACTGATGGCAAAAGCTAGAAAGAGCAACCCTTTACTCTATTTGGGTGGGCATGCAAATCGAAGAGTCGCGCAAAGATAAGTGTCACATTAATTATCTTTTCAAATTCCCCCAAAATATTATTTTATTACAAATAACATTATTATAGCTTTCGGACGAAGTGCTTGATGAATGGATCCTTCGTGGCTTCAGACGAGACATACCTCTTCTCAAGCAACCTCCGGAGGACCATCCCTCCATCGATCCTAATCTGCTCCATCCGGTCAGCCTCACTGTGGAATTGACTCAGAACTGTCGAGTCGCGGATGGGTCCCTTCTCGGCACTGACGCCATTCAGGTAACCTCGTAGCGACGTGACGTCCTTCTCCAGTCCGACAATGACGTTCGATTTTTTTTAAAAAGTGGCCTCTCTAGATGCACATAGCAAGTGCCCCAGTGCAGATGCGTCGACATGGTTTTTAGTTCTTTAGTTCAGAAACTTTGCCATCTCCTGCACTCGACATGCCACTGACCCGGGGGCGAGTCTTCGACGCACGGTCTGCCTGCTGAGAGCTTCTGCCCACATCGATCGACAGATAAGAAGGGACGATTGCATCAATTGTCCTAGCAACCAATGCAAGACCGAGTCGGTCACATCTCTCGACGGCTCGCCGCCTTCAACATCCTCTGTCTCGATCGGCGCATCTGAATTTAAAAGGGGCATTTAAAAGTAATGTCAAGTTACTATGCTACCAGAAATCAAAAGGAATTTCTTACATACCCATGAGCCTCTCAAGCTCTGACGTAGTCAAGGGAAGACCTCACTCTCTCGCTAGGGCGCCTCCTCTCCTTTCTTCTGAAGGTAGCTGCGAAGGGTCACCATCACCTCCGCTCTCGGGCTACTGTGATTGTCAGCGGCCGCCTTTACGGATCAGGTTGACGGCTCCACCACAACCTTGTTTTTGCTCGGGCCAAGATCCATAGTTTTTTAGAGAAGCCTCTTCGGCAGCAGAGGCTTCGGCAGCCGCCCTTCTGGGTCCTTTGAAGAAGCAATCTGATTAGCCAGCTCAGGGTTGGTTGGCTCTCACCCCCTCTCTTCTAACCACCGCTTTCCTTTTTAGGATTGATGCTGGAAGAAGATATGTAAATCCGGCCAAGGCCAGTAGGCTCGGAATGACCGTCTTTTTGCTCGTACCACTAGACATGATGTCTACCCAGCAGTCCAAAATACATTGATAACAGATAAACAATCGAATTCATGGCCTTATTTATAAGACACACGCCACGAAAATGAAGGGAAAACTAATTATTATTATTTTTCTTTTTGGTTTCTATAATATAATTAACTAATAATTTCTGTCCTTATTATAGCTGTCGCCACCAAAGGAGCAGTAAAACTTGGGGAAATAATATGTATACACCAGAATTACAGGCACAAATCTCAAAGAGAACGACGACCGAGAATACAAAGCTTCCCTCTGAGGTAAGCGATCGACCAATAATTTACACCAAACATGAGAAGCAGCGTCTCTAAACATGCGATAGGTCAAAGCTCCAGAGATGACTCCCTAGTCAGTAGAGACAAGATTCGTTGAGGGTGAGACACATCCCGACAGTGTCTTGTCAGATACCCCGCACAGGTAGTGACAAGATTTACCCGACCTTGCGAGATGGGAGATTCGGCTGAGACAACGAAATGACCAAGTAGACGAGACACAAGTCCTGTAAAACTTGAACCAGATAGTAAGTGAGTCAAGACTCACCTGACGAAACAAATCGACATGTCAGTCGACCGACCGACCAAAACAATAGGTCTCACAGAGCCTATCATCTAGACCGCTCGACAAAACAGATAACCATATTCAAACCAACCGAGTACGCCCTCTCGGCATAGTCGGATTCTAGACAACCGATCGATACGATCGGTCACTTGCCGACTGACATAATTCACTTAAACTCGTAAGTCATTGTAAGCCGTTATTCTCTGTCAATATTATGACGATCCTTAATTCAAAGTATATACATTAATTCTATTAAGTGTAGTTACCATAATGATTCTCACATTCCTTAATTGTACTAATTAGACCTCTTTAAATAGGCAGTCTCAAGAGGAATACAGGGACTCTCTTTGACCTTCTCCTGAGAAAATTATCGTGACGCTCTCTCTTTCTATATCTCTTACCTCTTTCCATCCCGACTCTCAGTGTGTGTTCACAAAAAGACAATTTCGGATTCAATATATATATATATATAATATATATATATATATATATATATATATGAAAGTAATGTGTAGATGTTAGATATGTAAATTAATAGGAATTGTGTGGCAGAATGTAAATGACCCATTCCTTTGTTAGTATTATTATTCTATTTCCGCCACCGAGTATGATCTTATTTTTTCTCCCTTGCCAGGTTAAGATAAATTGATTAGCGACAAAATGGTGTTGATTGAACTTGTGCATCCATCAGATTAGTGATTGTTAGTAGCATTATTTGTTAATATCATGATATTCACATTAATTTTGTATTTAATAGTATACTTATGAAATACCAGTGTTAATACATGACCGGGTTGAGACCGGCCCGGCCCGTCGCCTTACCTTATGGGATGATTTTCTTTTTGACTTTCAAGCAGCTTAAATGATTTAGGGCTTAGGGTGATTATATTTTATCATCGTAATCGACCCTTTTTTAATGAATGGGTTATATTAAAGCTGGAGTATATGTTCCAACGGCGTTAAAAATTGAAAGGGTAATATTTTATTTTACAATTATTTAAAATTTTATCAATAAAATTAGAATTAATAACTATTTTTTTAAGTTTAAATTGATAGTATTTTACTTTTAAAGGTATGTGATTAATCTCAATAGTTTATTCTTATATATTTATATGTTATTTATTTTGAAGGCATGTTTAACTTTTATATATTATTTTTATTATATTATATGTGATGAGTGTTTGGTGCGGCGATGCGGTGGTGGTGTAATGTCACAATGCAGTTTTTTTATTGTTCGGCAAAATTGTGTTTAGCCTGTGTTCTCAAAATATTATAGAAAAATTGAGTTTTTCCATCAGACCCGATTATCTTTGGTGGATGCTAAAAAGTTGCAGTTGGATTTAAAAAAAAAAAAATTATAATAGTCACTGCAGTTTTTTGAACTTTTTCTTCTTTTGCAGCGTTATAGCTGCTTCTTAGAATAGCTGCAGGTGTCCCAAATAGACTAGTTTAATTTCTAGAGTAATGTTATTGCAAGTTGAAATTATATCTTTAAATCAATTTGCTATTGTAACAATATATTGAAAAAAATTATTTTAAATAGTAGTATTAGAGTGAACTTAAAAAAAAAAGTCATTTTTGTAGTGTGCGATGGTTTGGAAATGAGAGGTTCATGCCCGTATCATTGAAATTTTCGCTAAGGTAAAATCTATAATTTTAAAATGAATTATTATTTGTGCTTGCTAAGGAGAATTTTATGGTAATATTAAAAAAAAAGACTTTTTTTTAATATATATATATATAGTTTGGCCTTGAGTCAAGTGTTTATCCATGAGATGAAACCATTGTTAAAGCACTTTAATGTTAAAAAAAACTACTTATGATGAATGGGATTAAGGTGAATAGTGAGTATTTTGAGATCATGGATAACTTTACCATAATGCTCTTTTAAAAAAGGAGTTTTTACATACATAATATCAAAAACTTTCATATTTACCTATCTCAGATCTAAATTTTCATAGTTATAAACATCACATATAGAACAACACTCATTATCACATTTTAATAGCAAAATCATCTTAAAGTTTAGGTATAAGATAACTAAATCCATAAAAATTTGGTGCTATTGATGTAATTTTCTCAAGTTCAAGTCGAGAGTGACTCCAACTCGAGTTGACTCGTTTAAACCCCTAATATGTATCAAGATTTAAGCCGTAATATCTCATCACGACCTTCTCTTAGTTCTTACCGCCATCATCCTAATGCATGCGTTGCTTATGGAATTGCCATATTTCATTCCCACAAGACTTTAATCCTGTAAATGGCAGTTTAAATAAATGAATTGCCACATTAATAACGGCCAAACTATATAATAGAATTAGTACATTATTTTAATTGACTTTCAAACTATTATTTATATGTATATATTTATATATCAAAATGATCATAATCAAATACTCATATAATTATATATATATGTGTGTGTGTGTGTGTGTGTATATATATATATATATATATATATATATGTTTATTAATTTGAGAAACTGGGGCTAATAAAAAAATGGCATTTTTTCATTGGACAACAGAGGATTTCAACTGTCAAGAATCAGTAAGAAATGCAGCACATGCTTTGTTTTACGTACTTGTCAAATTTTGAAAGCAGGATGTATGATAATTTCATAATAATCCTAAGCCAACCGACACTTTTTTTAAATTTCATGTATATTTTATAATTTATTATAAAAATTACGAATTTCAAAATCAATAATTGCCTACTCTGAAAACAGAACAAGATCCTCCTCTGTATGCTTGCCGGAACGAAACAATATTGCATCTGGACTACGAACGTAATGTTATGTCTGGACAACATACGCTATATATTGGACGAAATGTATCTTCCGTCCGGGCTCTGGACGTAATATTTTTTCTACCGAAACAGCTACTATTCTCTTAGAAAAAAATATTTAAAATTTATCTAACTATGTATATTTGTCGATTTTTTTTTTGGCATAAATGATGTTATATTATCAAATTAGGGATTCTGTTCTTTCCAGTTAGCACACTAACTGCAATTTGTGCGGTTAAAAAGTCTTCATATTGGATGGTCATGATTCATTGCTTGAAAAGCTGAGTGATTTTTAACTAGATTTTGGATGGTAGGATTTATAACTTACCATGTTACTGGAGATTGAGTATTCAAATCTAGTAATCACTATGGTTTCTTACATTGGTCTTATTATTATGCATTTCAAATCAATTTATCTTTTTTTTTTTTTTATCTATAAATTTATAAAGCAATTTAAAAATGGGCAATTTAATCTAAATACAACACAATTCTTATGTATTTATATATCTAACCCTTGAACTTTCGTATTTATATGACATTTTTGTTTTTTAATTGTATCAAAATATATACATAAAAGGGTGCATTCACTCTCTTTGTTTCTATGAATCGACAAAGTCTTCTTGTTCATAAACTAAGTGTGCAGATAAGTTCAGAAAAAAAAAAAAAAATTCAGAGAAGTAAATCTTAAATTAGTGTTGCAATTACAATTTGATTTTGCAGGCTGAGCACTGAATTGTTGATCTAGAGGAAACAACTGAATGATATGCTCTGTTTGGTACCTTATTTTGGTAAAATTTGCATATATAACAATTACAACTTAGAAAATAACATTCATTGCAGATAATATACAGAACCTCAAACTCAATATGGATGGTGCTGGCGGTTTCCTCCTGGTACTGATGAAGTTCTTGGTGTTCTGGAGTAAGTTCAATAATGGCTGTCAAAGAGTACATAACCATGGCGAGATACAGTAATGAAAAGAAGCCTTTCCCTGTTAGCAAACAGGTCACAGTCTGAGGTTCAAGTCTAGCTTCTGTACATCTGATCCTGTTTCAGAAAATTTAGACTTCTGAAAACTACCCGGCCATGCCATTTTTGCTTTTTCCTCAAGAGAAAATGCTGCACAAGCCATGCTGAAATCTTGAAACCTTGCTGTAATGGCCATATTTCCCTCTCTGTTGGACCTGTTAACCACGGCATGTTGCTGAACTCGCAGAGAGTGGAGGAAGGAAGGAGCAAAGGGTAAGTCTATCATCATTCTCTGCGACTGATAACTCCTTTTAGCTGCTCCTCTTTCTCTCTTGTGAGCATTTTGATGCCCTCCTAAAGCCTGGGAGCTGTAGAATTTCCTCATGCAGAAGTTGCAGGAAAACACCTTTAATGGTGTTGATTTCCCATTAGAGCATGAAGGAGTTCCAGTTCCTGCCGAGGAGTTGTTTCCTCCAAGAGTTAAGTCCAACCATTTTCTGGACTTTTCATCGTTGTCTTCTTCATCTGCATAATCTTTATGTTGGGATCTTACTCTCTCCTCTTCTGGTTTCTCCCATGCTCTCATCTTCGGAATTATCAGTATAGGATGGGGGTTGGTTTCCATTAAAAAGGAGTACAGGGTTAAAATGGGAATAAACGATGCTATAGGTGAATAAGTTGAAAGAAGAACTGTGTATGGATATTTTTTAGCTGTTTATCTCTTTCATTTCAGGCCCACATTGTGGTGCATGTTATTCCAATGGAAATGCTTGCATCATAATTTCTGTTTACACATATCTATCTTTAGATTCTGTTTATTTTATTTTCTCATTAAGTGAGGTTTACTTTATTATGTTCTTGTTATTTTGACCCCCAATTAATAAACTAAGGCAAAAGGGCAATTTTGTAATGTGGCACCGCCACCTACCACATCTCACCTACCTCTCACCTACCGGCCACCTACCGGCCACCTACCACCCACCTACCTCCCACCTACCACTCTCTTGCTTCTATAAATAGAGAGGGTGTGAGGCCTAGGAGAGCAAGGGAAAGAAATCTTAAGGGTGTGAGGCTTAGGAGAG
>NW_018164698.1:1452259-1483166 GCF_001263595.1 Phalaenopsis equestris | reverse complement strand
ATATCTTAAGCTACCACAAAGGAGGAGAGAATAGCTATAGAGTTAGAGAGGAGGAGAGCATCTTGAGGCCTTGCATCAAGGTGTCGCTTGAGAGGGAGGTCGTAGAAGGAAGATGAGGGCTCATCTCTATGTATAAGCTATGTATTCTCCATTTCTTTTGTCTTAGTGAAATATTTGATTGATTCCCTCCCGTGGACGTAGATCCAGTTGGATCGAACCACGTAAACGATCTGTGTTTGCTTGTGTTCTTTTTCGTCTCATTTATATGCCAGGAAGTACATATCTCACAACAGTTCTGTTCTATGACTCTATGATACATGGTTGACAAAACTAAGAGAAAATCACATCAGCCGTCAAATCTGATCTTTTATTTTTCTTCCCTCTTACATTAAAGTTATTCTGGCAACTGCACTTTGTTAGCAAATAGGACTGCTGCTAAAGTCTATTTGTGAGAATCAGGTAAGAAGCATGTTACATGATGTGCTTTCTACCAATTGATTTAGAGAGAGGTAAGGAAACTTCCTCTAAAGTAGTGCAAGACCTATGATGAAGTTGAAAGAGAATCTTTGCTTGAGTTAGGATACTCAAATTTGAAAAATATTTTGATCTTTAATTTCTAAATTAGTTGCCAATAATGCTCTCTCCAATTAGGAGAATTAGGTTCATAGCTTACAATATGTTCACTAAGGCTCAATCCAACCCTAAATTTTTTCTTCAATTAAGAGATTCAAATTTGAGACAGTAAAAAAAAAAGAATTTTTCAATAGTCTAATATGTTCATTCATAATATGGGCTTAAATATGGTGTTATAACGCTTTACAAATAAACCTCTAAACTTCAATATTCCATTTTTTCCAATAGAACCCTAAAAAAGGTCCAATTTTTAACATTCTCCTCAAGATATGCAAAATATCAACTAAACTCATCTTATAACATAATCTAGACAAGTGTAAGGAATTAAGACCTTTAGTTAGGCAGTCTACCACGTGCTCTCCATTGGTTACATGACTTAGCTCCAGTAGTCCTTCACTCAGCTTTTCTTTGATGAAGAATCTATCAATCTCCACATATTTATTTCTATCGTGATGCACTGGGTTGGCGATGTTGATTGCTAACTTGTTGTTGCACCACAACTTCTTTTGATTTCCATGGTCCACATTGAGCATGATCAACAAAGCTCTCATCCACATCATCTCGGCAACTCCTAAGGCTATGGCCCTGCTGTTTGCCTCAATTGTTGACCTCACTACTATAGATTGTTTCTTGGTCTTTCAAGGGACGTTGCCCCCTATGAACATGCAATATCTTGAGGTGGATCTTCTATTATGTGCACAACTCGACCAGTCAACGTAAGAAAAAATCCTCAATGTCTACATGCCCCTTCTTTTTGAAGATCAACCACTCTTGTGAACTCTTTAGAGACTTCAGAATCTAATGCAATTCATCTATATGACCCTTCTTTGGATCATACATGTAGCGGCACGCTCACCGCAAAAGAGATGTCCGATCAAGTGTGACACATATAGATCAGGTTAATCACCAATCTCTAATACCTCTGACGATCAATTGGTTCTCTTGCCTCTGCACTTAGCTTGGTTTTCTGATCAACTGAAAAGAATGTGGATTTGTACCCCAACATGTCTGTTTCTATGGAAGATCTAGTACAAAACTTATTTGGGACAGGACCATCCTCTAATCCCAAGAATGTATTTGAGCTATCAAAGATTCTTTACCTCAAATTCATTAACCAATCTTATCTTTAGTCAAGTAATATATGCCTCATCATCACCATTGACAATGATGTCATCAACAGACACAACAAGGATAGTGGTGTGACCTTCATGTTGTTGAAAAGATACTATATGCTCTACATTGATCTGCTGATATCACTTGCTCACCATAGCCTTTCTAAACTTGTCAAACTAACAATGACTTCCTGAGCCACACACCTTGCTCACAGTTTGGACTGTACTGAGTTCTTGTGGTATCTCCAAATATACCTTCTCCAGTAATTCCCCATGAAAAAAAAAAATCATTTTTTACATCAAATTGGTGTAACCACCACCCACCATTCATTTCCAAAGAAATAAGTGTGCTCACTTTGTTTACTTTTGCTACTGGTGCAAATGATTTCATCATAGTCAATGTCATATGTCTGACTGTACCCTTTCACCACTTTTTATGCTTGTATTGCTCCACCTTTCCTTCTGGAGTTTGCTTCACTGTGTAGATCCACTTGCACCCAACTGATTTTTTTCCCCGCAGGTAGTGATATTTCCTCGTATGTTTAGTTTTTATCGAGAACCCCAAGTTCTTTATGCATAGACACTTTTAGTTGGGATCCTTCTTAGTAACATGCCAACACTTCGTTATAGAGACAATGTCCAAATGTACAATGAACGCTTTATGTAAAGATGATATGTTAAAATATGAAACAAAATTAGCATTGTCATGTTTTCACCCTTAACAATTGGGAGGTTGTTTTGCATTGCTGCAAGATTTCCTCCTTAAAGTTATAAGAGAAGAATGATGAGAAATCATATTACCTTCGGGATTCCGAGTCTGAGGTGGATGATGTAGGTGTCTCAAAAGTTGGGAAAGACCGGGACAAGGGATCTGCTAACCCAAGTGGCATTGCAGACACTATTTCCTCATTTTCCTTCTTTTTCCGTGTATAAACCCCTAAACTTTTTCAACATACCTTTTTTTTCCAATTAGACTCTAAATAAGGAAAAAATATTATCTCAGGAGTATTGATGCATCAGTACTCTAATGGGGAGGTGCCGCGTGGTATTATGCTGGGACCATTGTATACGTGGCACCTCCCCATTGGAGTACTGATGCATCAGTACTCCTAAGGTAATATTTTTTCCTAAATAAGGTCCAATTCTGAACACACGCTCCAATTACTAATGTCTAAACTTGTTGCCGCTAATGCTCTGTCGAATTAGGACACCTAATTTTGAAGTTGATTTTAACCGTCAAATTTTAAACTAGTTGCTACTAAGGCTCAATCACCCACCAACACGGGAAAAAAAAAATCCTCTAAAGTTGAATTGAATGATGCAGGAAAAAAGCAATTATCTTGCTGTTTTAGTTGTCTTACAGAGTTACAGTACTTTTCATTTGGACCACTGGAGCAGGTAGGTAGTACTGCCATCACAGCAAAGAACTTTAATTTGACATTGATGACCTCTCTTTCTCTCTCTCTGTCTCACTCCCCATTTTGGTCTCCTTTAATTCTGTAACCAAATCCTCATACAATTTCCCACATAAACTAACAATCCCCAAATAATTTATATGCGTATGTCCTATAAAATTCAGTTAGCTTTTGCTTGTACTGTTCATCAATCTCATTGATAATACCAACTTTAGTGAATTTCCATCTAGAAATTAGGAAAAAAAAAAAACTTCAGAATTATTGAGTATGGCCCTTGGAAACATGACATGTTTGCGCATAACTAGCCATTGTAACAGTAGAGAACTGCTTGACATGCACTATAATAGGAAATTGCAAGTTGCAGATGCTTTTTCATTGCTGAAAGTGTCATATTCTTCATGACAGATCCCACAGAAGTGGGTGCTACATGAGCTCATTATGCTAATTAGTGCGGTATTTTGGTCGCATATTATTGGTGATTACAGTTCCAATGGAGTAATTTGTAAGCATTTTTCAGTTAGTGGGGGAGAAGTTATGCTTTGTACTTATCCTTTAGAATCTTAAACCCATGAAGCTTCTTCGGTGGATGCTGAAGTTTAGAGTTCCATACTTACTGATAAATTTAAAAATGTCTGTTTTCTCCTCCACATGATCTGTACCACACTCGGAGGTCTTTTTCTGGTATGTAACGATCAACATGCAATCATGTTGCAGCAGTGGTGCCCTAGTTGTTCCCTAATCCTTGTATCTCTAGTTATGAGATTAAATACAGAAAGAACAGCACTACTTCACCTTGTCGTTCCGTTCATGGCGCCAGCCATGTGACATGATGGAACTACGGCTTGTCATGTGGTTTCTGATGGCCCCATAGTACTTAGTGTATGGACCGCTGCAAAGCAGCATTAATATAATTAATTTTGTGCTTTTTCGTGAGAATTACTGGTTAGGTATGACTCATATACCAGATATAAGGGACAGATGTAGGAGCAGAACGGAGCGAGCCAACGAAGAGATCGAGTTTAGCGGAGCTCGAGTGGAGTGGAGTGAAAACATCTGCCTAATTGAGGGATTTTTCGTTATTTGGGTTGGGGGTGTGGGGGCAACACTCCCACAATACGGTATAAGGGTAATTTTGTAATTGCATATTGTACGCCAGATTTATATATATGTGTTTTATTTGTAACCCTAGGGATGTTGTGCTCTTTTTCTGAATTGAAAGAAAAGCCACCGCTCTGCTCTCGAAGACGTAGACTCTTTCTCGAACTGTTGTGAAATTGAAACGGAATAAAAAACAAGAATCGACACAAAACCAGAAGAACACAGAGATTTAACGAGGTTCGGCAAAAAATTGCCTACGTCCTCGGGAGCGAGCGGTGGTTTCACTATCTCAGAGAAGTTCAAAATACATCCCATAGGGTTTCACATATAAATAGACATATACAAACCCTTAGATAAAATTACAATCACGCCCTCGCTCCTCCCAACCCTCTTTATTCCAAGAGACACTCCTTTTCACCAGGAGACACACCTCTTCAAAAGAAACTCCAACTCCCTAGATATGAGCCATATCTAACACGAACCTCGTTAAATTTCTGTGTTTTTTCCTGAATTTGTGCCGATTCTTACTTTTCTTTGCCTTAAAATTCTCTAGACTTACAATCATTTTTTCCCTCTTAGCTTTGGATTTACAGAAGTTCTTTTACTTGTCCTTAAGAAAGAAGAGGAAGTTAAGAGAAAAGTTGGAGTTTTAGGAAGAAAGAATGATTCCTGCTGCTTCCTGCTGCCATTTTTGAACATATTAATCATTCTGAAAGCTTTTAGTTGCCACTTTTACGTGATATATCCACTTGGTTGAAGCTGGAAGGAGAGAAAGTTGGACCATTTCTTGAACACTAGTAGGATGGGGACCCATCTGCCAATAATCAGACGTCTCTTTGTGGGGCTGGATCCAACGTATTGATTAAGCTGGAGAAATTCTAGCATATGCTGGTCCTGCACTAAAAACAGGACCTGCTCAAACTTAAATGATGCATGTAAATGATATAAGGGACATACACATGAAGGTTGGGGCTAAGTATTTATGAATTGGCCTTCTCTTCTTCTTGTCTTAATCTAAGAGAATCCTAGAGAAATTTCCTCTTTTTACATTGCATCCTTGGCCTAAATTGGACAAGTTTGAACATAAAAAGGAAAAGTAGAAACTCAATATAACCTATTTTGATGCATGGACTGCATGTGGAGAAAAAAAATATCAATAGTATTCTTTTTCTTCACTAGAAATGGATAAAGAGGAAAACTGGTAGAATGCTGTGTAAGCCTACAAGATTTTTGGTAGGAGAGCCATGGCAAACACTTATGGCTTGTGCTGCCAACAGAAAGTTTTGTGGGATTGTTGCAGGAATTATGATTAATGATGTTTCTCGTGCTCAGGCAATTATGGGAAACAAAAATGTGGCAAGTGGAGCAGCATAAGAGATGCTGAGGTGTTTGCCATGAAGGTGTGCAGCGGTTTCTCTGCCTGCCATGTTTTTTTGGTCGTGAATAATAGTACTGAAGGATTTTAAGTTTTCTGATACTCTAATATGGCTCCTAGTGGTTTTTGCTACCATGTTTATTTTAATATAATTTTGTATGTGCATACACAAATACCAGAATACAAACAATTTTAATTATTTTTTATCTGGCTGAATCAAGCCCACCTTACGAAGTGGTTGTATCTGTTAAATATAGTTTTGTATTTCTATTTCTCTATCAATTATGGGTAGTTTTGTCTTTTTTGTCTTTTCCTGTTTGTTTGTCTTTTCCTGTTTGTACATATATATATATACTCTTGTAATGAGTTTTGGGGATTATTGACAAAAACCCTAGCCACCTTTTTTGTCTCTCTTATTTTCTAACATGGTATCAGAGCAATTTTGATCGTCCGATTGCCGTTCGCAAGTTCTCGCGACTCCTGGTTTCGCTGGAAACATTGCCTTCCGCTCCTTGCGCTCGTGACCCGCCGGTTTTTCCCTCTTCCTTGGAGAGAAGAACTCGTTTGTCGGACGCGACTCCCGTTCGCCATCTCCGTCGGATCGCCTCTCCTTCTCTGCACCGAACTCGCTCTCAGCATCGCAAGGCCGTCGGATCGCCTCTCCTTCAAGGCGAGAGCGCCGGTTTTTCCCTCTTCCTTGGACGCAAGCCAAGACCAATAGCTGTTCCGATCAAGTTCGAGACATCTCCGTCGGATCGCCACTCCTCCCAATCTGTTCAGCGAATTTAGTGGTATTTTTCTTCTTTGTTTATTTTTCTTTGTATCATTGCAATGACGGGTGAAAAGGACGATTCCCTTCAGTCTATTAGTGTCCAATTAAATGGACAAAATTACTCCTATTGGAGTTATGTTTTGAAGAATTTTTTGAAAGGAAAAAGAATGTGGAGTTATGTTTCTGGAACATCTGTGAAGCCTATAAATGAAAAAGATGAAAAATATGAAGAAATGTTGGAGGCATGGGAGGCAAATAATTCAAAAATAATCACTTGGATCAATAACTCGGTTTCACAATCAATCGGTGTTCAATTAGCAAAATATGAAACCGCCAAAGAAGTTTGGAATCATTTGGAAAGATTATATGTGCAGTCAAATTTTGCAAAACAGTATCAATTAGAGATAGACATTCGTGCTCTTCAACAAAACAACACAAGCATTCAAGAATTTTATTCTGCCATGACTAATCTTTGAGATCAATTATCTCTTATTGAGTTTGCAGAATTAAGAGCTTTCAAACCATACACTGATCGTAGAGAAGAACAGCGTTTGGTTCAATTTTTTATGGCTCTTCGAAATGATTTTGAAGGGTTTCGTGGAACAACTTTACATCGCAATCCTCTTCCAAAAGTTGGTTCGGTGGTTAATGAGTTATTAACTGAAGAGATTCGTCTGAAGTCTCAATCTGAGAAAAGGAATGCTGAGAAAGGGATCCACCCCACTCCTAATCCGTCTGTTTTTGCAGCTACTCATAATAAAAACAAATCTCATGGAAAAGTTGATTTTGATGAATATAACTTTTGTAAGTAAAAGGGTCATTGGAAAGCTCAATGTCCAAAGTTGTTGAACAAATTACAACAGTCCCAACAACTCAATCTGTTGCACCCACGCAGCTTCAAGACTCCAACATCAAATGTTGTAGCAGTTGTTCTTCCGACAGACTCTCTTGGTGTTGGACATGCATATTCTTTGGGACCTACAGTAGCTGTGCTTACTGAGCAGTTTCAAAAGTTTCTTGCCACACAACCACATGTCATGTCTGCCTCCTCAAATATAGGTTTGCCTTCTTCTAGCTCATCAAACATATCTTCTTCTATTTGGATTATTGACTCTGGAGCCTCTCACCATATGTCATATGACTTTACATCATTTATATCCTTACATCCTGCATCATCTGTATCTGTCATGACTGCTTATGGCACTCCTATGCCATTAGCAGACACTGGGTCTGTTTGCACACCACATTTATCTCTTTCAAATGTTTACTATATCCCCAATCTTACTTTGAACCTTGTTTCTGTTGGTCAATTATGTGATTCTAGTTTCTCAGTTTTATTTTCTTTCACTTCTTGTTATGTGCAGGATCTGCAATCCAGAAGGCTGATTGGGACAGGTTGTAGGCAAAGTGGACTTTATATTTTGGATGAGCTAAGAGTTCCAGATGTTGCAGCTTCCAGTGTTGACCTATCATCGTTTCGTTTGAGTTCATCTTCTTCTAAATTTTATCTATGACACTCTCGCCTTGGACATGTCTCCTCTTCTCGTCTAAAATATTTAGTTTCTACAGGAGTTTTGGGCGATTTAAAAACTAATGATATTTCTGACTGTTGTGGTTGTAAACTTACTAAATTTTTTGCTTTACCCTTTTCTAAAAGTGTTTCACTTTCTACTGCACCTTTTAACTTGGTTCATTCAGATGTATGGGTCCCATCATCTGTTGTTACAAAAGGTGGATCTAGATATTATATCTCGTTCATAGATGACTATACTCGATATTGTTGGATTTATCTTATGAAAAATCGGTCTGAATTTTTTAACTAGGTTCATTCGGATGTATGGGGTCCATCATCTGTTGTTACAAAGGGTGGATCTAGATATTATATCTCGTTCATAGATGACTATACTCGATATTGTTGGATTTATCTTATGAAAAATCGGTCTGAATTTTTTAACTAGGTTCATTCGGATGTATGGGGTCCATCATCTGTTGTTACAAAGGGTGGATCTAGATATTATATCTCGTTCATAGATGACTATACTCGATATTGTTGGATTTATCTTATGAAAAATCGGTCTGAATTTTTTAACTAGGTTCATTCGGATGTATGGGGTCCATCATCTGTTGTTACAAAGGGTGGATCTAGATATTATATCTCGTTCATAGATGACTATACTCGATATTGTTGGATTTATCTTATGAAAAATCGGTCTGAATTTTTTAACTAGGTTCATTCGGATGTATGGGGTCCATCATCTGTTGTTACAAAGGGTGGATCTAGATATTATATCTCGTTCATAGATGACTATACTCGATATTGTTGGATTTATCTTATGAAAAATCGGTCTGAATTTTTTAACTAGGTTCATTCGGATGTATGGGGTCCATCATCTGTTGTTACAAAGGGTGGATCTAGATATTATATCTCGTTCATAGATGACTATACTCGATATTGTTGGATTTATCTTATGAAAAATCGGTCTGAATTTTTTAACTAGGTTCATTCGGATGTATGGGGTCCATCATCTGTTGTTACAAAGGGTGGATCTAGATATTATATCTCGTTCATAGATGACTATACTCGATATTGTTGGATTTATCTTATGAAAAATCGGTCTGAATTTTTTAACTAGGTTCATTCGGATGTATGGGGTCCATCATCTGTTGTTACAAAGGGTGGATCTAGATATTATATCTCGTTCATAGATGACTATACTCGATATTGTTGGATTTATCTTATGAAAAATCGGTCTGAATTTTTTAACTAGGTTCATTCGGATGTATGGGGTCCATCATCTGTTGTTACAAAGGGTGGATCTAGATATTATATCTCGTTCATAGATGACTATACTCGATATTGTTGGATTTATCTTATGAAAAATCGGTCTGAATTTTTTAACTAGGTTCATTCGGATGTATGGGGTCCATCATCTGTTGTTACAAAGGGTGGATCTAGATATTATATCTCGTTCATAGATGACTATACTCGATATTGTTGGATTTATCTTATGAAAAATCGGTCTGAATTTTTTAACTAGGTTCATTCGGATGTATGGGGTCCATCATCTGTTGTTACAAAGGGTGGATCTAGATATTATATCTCGTTCATAGATGACTATACTCGATATTGTTGGATTTATCTTATGAAAAATCGGTCTGAATTTTTTAACTAGGTTCATTCGGATGTATGGGGTCCATCATCTGTTGTTACAAAGGGTGGATCTAGATATTATATCTCGTTCATAGATGACTATACTCGATATTGTTGGATTTATCTTATGAAAAATCGGTCTGAATTTTTTAACTAGGTTCATTCGGATGTATGGGGTCCATCATCTGTTGTTACAAAGGGTGGATCTAGATATTATATCTCGTTCATAGATGACTATACTCGATATTGTTGGATTTATCTTATGAAAAATCGGTCTGAATTTTTTAACTAGGTTCATTCGGATGTATGGGGTCCATCATCTGTTGTTACAAAGGGTGGATCTAGATATTATATCTCGTTCATAGATGACTATACTCGATATTGTTGGATTTATCTTATGAAAAATCGGTCTGAATTTTTTAACTAGGTTCATTCGGATGTATGGGGTCCATCATCTGTTGTTACAAAGGGTGGATCTAGATATTATATCTCGTTCATAGATGACTATACTCGATATTGTTGGATTTATCTTATGAAAAATCGGTCTGAATTTTTTAACTAGGTTCATTCGGATGTATGGGGTCCATCATCTGTTGTTACAAAGGGTGGATCTAGATATTATATCTCGTTCATAGATGACTATACTCGATATTGTTGGATTTATCTTATGAAAAATCGGTCTGAATTTTTTAACTAGGTTCATTCGGATGTATGGGGTCCATCATCTGTTGTTACAAAGGGTGGATCTAGATATTATTGATAACAAAAGTGCTATACAAATTGCCCGCAACTCAGTGTTTCATGAGCGCACCAAACATATTGAGATTGATTGTCATTTCACTCGTCATCATTTTCAGCATGGCACCATCACCTTACCCTATATTTCTTCCTCCATGCAACTTGCTGACGTGTTTACGAAATCGCATTCCACTCAACGTTTTTGTTTTTTGATTAGCAAACTCTCGATGATTCTCCTCGATGCATCGTGAGTTTGAGGGGGGATGTTAAATATAGTTTTGTATTTCTATTTCTCTATCAATTATGGGTAGTTTTGTCTTTTCCTGTTTGTACATATATATATATATATATATATATATACTCTTGTAATGAGTTTTGGGGATTATTGACAAAAACCCTAGACACCTTTTTTGTCTCTCTTGTTTTCTAACAGTATCAAGCCCACCTGCCGATGTAGCTGAATCGAACCCACCTACCGAAGTGGCTGTATATTGCTCACCCGTCGAAGTGGCTAAATCGAGCCCGCCCGCTAAATTGGCTGAATTCCCGAGTGTAGCGAGCTCCTCCCGTGTTTTAGAGGGAATATTTCATCTGGTGGAGATGAAAGATTCCTTGATTCTCCTCTGGCGAATAGCCTGCAATGAATCACTTTCGGCTTCACCTTCGCAAACTCCTGCGGTGGCGGCAGCCTCCCGCAAACAATCCTTTGCGCCTCCAACCTCTCGAGAACTCCTTCGGTTTTTTTCTTCACAAACTGGTCCTCCCGTGCGATTCGCTTCCTTTGTGAACTCCTCGCTGCCTGCTCCAACAATTTGCCGTGAATTACCAAAGTTCTTCGCCGAATCGTTGAAACCCCAAAATTCACCGAACTCCTCTGCTCTAGCCGCCAAATCTCTTATGCCAAAATCTTCTTTATTCCCGCGCTGTCAAAATTTTTCTTCCCTCCCCTAGAACTGCACTCTAATACCACTTGTTAAGAAATTATGGCTAAGAAAAACAAGAATCGACACAAATCCAGAAGAACACATAGAGATTTACGAGGTTCGGCAAAGATGCCTACTTCATCGGGAGCAGAGTGGCGACTTCCTTTTCAATATTCAGAAAAGTGTACAGAATATAATATTCAGAAACTCTCCTAGGGTTACAAACATGACATATATATAACTCTATAGTACAATATGCAATTATTTAAATTACCCATGTACTAAACCGTGGGGTGTTGCCCCCGCACCCCTAACCCACATAATGAAACTTCCCCGATTTGAACAGATCCTTCCGCTCCACTCCGCTCTTGGGCTCTGCTCTGCTCCAGCATCTGTCCCATTTATGATATATGAGTCATACCTAACAACATTCTTAGTATTTATTCATTATTTTCATAGTAAGCTCATAGTCTTTTATTTCTTCAATTTTTTATCATTAAGGTTTCGGAGTTCATTAAATTAGTCCATAAAGATCATAATTTTTAGAGGGCACTCGGAAGCTAAGTAGCTTTTTCCTTGATAGCTATAACAAAAAGCTTTACTAGCTTGTTTAGGAATAAGTTAGGATTTTTTATAAGGCGGCAATCGTATTGGTGGACAATACAAATGTTGACTCATAAAGTTTATATTTTTTGTTTTAATTTTAGAATAAAGATATTTACAAATAAAAATTTATTGTAGGAAAAATTTGCACCCCATCCTCCCTCAAAAAATATAAGAGAGTTTTATATTGAGGTTCCCTATCAAAGCTTCAAAATTAAAATCTAGGGTTTGAAATTTCTCGCAGCACAAGCCCTAATGGTCGATCAATCTTTTCGACAATAAGAGGAACTTTTAGTAAAGACGGACCTTTTAGAATTATGTATTTAAATTTGGCATGTAATAGCAACACATTTAGGTATTATAATTATGAAATTATTAAGAACGAATGTCCTTTATTTATAGAATGGATTGCATGCGCGCATCTCAAATATTAAATTAACCCAAGGAGAACACTCATATTGCCTAGGTCACTAGCTATGGGTGAGTTGAGATTTACACAAGTGGGCATGCAATATATATATATATATACCTCTCATTATCTCTAGGCTTACACAAGCGATTTAAGAGAGCGTATTTGGATATTAATTCTCACCCTAGTATAGCCTCTAAGGCACTCTAATTATTGTTACTATGAATAAATCCTCACATTTTGGGCCTTTTTATAATCCTGTTGTTGAAATATATGTTCTAATAATCTAATAAATTGATAACTAAAACCAAAAGAACTTGTTTCAATTTTGAATAATTATAGCCTAATATAAAATAGTTAGAGTGCTATTAAACTTCGTATTATCTAAATGATTCTGATTTTTTGTACTTTAGAATTAAAAAAAAAAGTTCTGATTTGTACCCTTCTGATTAATTTCTATCTTCACAATATTGAAATCTTAATGTTCAAATTTATAAAGATTCGAACCATTACTCTAATGAAAAATATTCAAATCATAGTTTTCTAGCAGTTATCGCACCTAGTCAGATTCGATGACAAATTAAATGCGTCTTTAATAGCCACCCAATGGCATGCTTAATAAAACAGAGCTTCAGCTCTAAATTTTCATAAAAAGTAAGAAGGAAAAGAGGACTAGAAGACATTGAAAGCCCAGTTTTCATAAAAAAAAAATATTGGTGGCTTCATGCTGATGTAAGAATTTGATGCTGAACTTTCTTTGGATGGTATTCGTGTGGTTTCAAGACTTGAAGAAGAGTCTCGCATCCTCATGTACTCATGAAGGTCTAGCTTTCTCGTCCAAATGATTTGAACACAACTCGACGCTATTCGTAGGGTGTCATACTTTAGAAACTTTCAGTTTTTATAATTAAAATGCATGAAGTATGAGAAAGTTGATATGAGAGTATAGAATACATAATCAAATATATCGTTGACTTGGGGCGGGAGCGGGGTGGGGACGAGTATAGAGGGGGGTGGGTGTGGGAGCGGAGTTGGGAGTGGGTGTCGAAGTTAGGTGGCTTTTCCTAACGTTCTTCTTTGTTAGATAGCGTTATACTCAACGCCCCGTGAGTGGGGAGGAAGACCGTCCCTGTCTCTGGTCAAAATGTATAACAAGGAGAATAAATTTTATTAATTAGTACATATAACACATACTACATAATAAAATAAAAGTTGAACAATACGTAAAAAAAAAAATAAAACACATAAGTTTGCAGTAGATAGGTAAACAAAACTATGTACAAGGTACAACAACTAAAACTGAAAACACAAAACTATGCAATAAACTGAAATACAAAATTCAATGACAGGTAAAATAAACTTACTTATCTTACTCAGCATTGTCTAAAGAGTGACTAGAGAATGTAGTCATAATTTTTTCTTCAAACACATCGTCGGAGTTGTACTGATCATTGATATTAATTCCACCAACAACCTTTAGATTGAACTCTTCATCAATTGCATCAAATGGAAAACAAAAACCTGTCATTTCGGTTTCTTGATGGGTGAGTTCAATGTTATTCATAATATTAATGGTGACTCTTGGTTTAGTCAAAATGACAACCACTCAATCAACATTATCACTAGCTCTATGTGGATATCGAAGATGGTAAACCTGACTTGTCTGTCGGGCCAGAATGAAAGGATCAAATTTAACATATCTTTTGTTTACTTTCACTTCTATTATATTCAATAGTTGGTTTACCCTTATTCCATGATTTGGAACAGAATCGAACCAAGTACAATTGAATAGGAATACACTTCCTCCAATAAAAGCTTGAATAAAATAGTTCAACAACTTCTTCCAGAATTATTTGATAGTCTATCCTTTTTGCCCAACTTATTGTTTGTTTTGACCCAAATGCTGGAATTAAAAGACTTTTTTTCTTCAAAATAGAATCTTGTATAAAACATGTACTCATTTGCATCGTAAATTTGCCAGATTTTCACGATGTGCATAGGTCCTCAAACATGATCTATATTAATATATACATAAGAAATCCTGTGATAATGAAAAGCCTCATGTATGAGGGATGAATATTTCAATTTTAACTCACATGCGTTGCAAACCACTGGGGGAAGTTATTCTTGATCTTCCTGCTTGTGTCATCGTCTTCAACTAAATTTCAATGAATCCATGAATAAACTGTTCACACATTAAAATATCATTGATAAATAAGTTAATAAAGAAAAATGTCTCACTCAATAAATGATTGTCCCTCGTTGTAATTAAGAATAACATAAAGTGTTATGAATGTTTGCTTGTAGCTATCATACGCCATTAAGCTTCAGACAAGCCGCATATAGTTCCCTAGAGAGCACAGTGATTTCAATCAATGGATTAAGCACTTCACTCGACAAATAGCCAAATGAGGTTAGTTTCAAATTTTGTAAAAAGTTATGCAGTCGTGGCTTTTCATTTCAAAAATTTTTCCAACACTCACATCAACACAATGGCTCAAATATGAAGCCTGCTCACTTGGGAATTTTAGTGTGAAGCCACTCACAAATTGTTCTTCACTGGGGAAAAGTGAGAATATTTTTCTACGGGCTTAATGAGCTTGACGACAACAGTTTCTTGGAGCTCCAACTCCTATCTTATACATATCTCCTTCAAATTAAGTATGTTATTCACATTATCATTCATTTTCCCATTAACATCCATCACAGTGTTAAGTATATCATAAAAGAATTTTTTTATGTGCATGACATTTAGATTGTGTTTAATCATGTTATCCTTCCAGTAAGGTATATCATAAAAAATTGACTTCTTTGTCTTTTTATAATTGACACCAAATCCGGGTGGATGTAAAGAAAAATCGGGGCATACATTAATCTTTCGAATGACACTAACAATTTTCATTATATTCTTGGAGGTGGCAAGGATTTCTCAATTTTGTTTCCTTTAAAGGGATTCTCAGCATTTAGAAACATACGGTGATAGTCATACCATGAATTCTTCCCGTCATGCTGAAATGTAAATCCCTTGAATGAATTCATGCAATATGGAGATATTAGCTTTCCCGCGGTGCTCTACCCAGATAACATTCCATATGCATGAAAATTACTTATTTTCCATCAGGAAATTATATTTTCTGGAGACATCATACTTCATGAGACCTGTTTCTCAAAGAATTTGCAATCATCTATTAACGATTGCAAATATACATCAATTCTCCCTTTAAGGCTATTAGGACCAGGTATAATCAGTGTCAGGAAGAAGAAAGAAATTATCATGCACATTTCAGATGGTAGATTGTATGACATAACAATCACTAGCAAACAAGAGTGGGACGATGTAGTTTGACCGTAAGGTGTGAAGCCGTCAGAGCATAAACCTAGTCGGACATTACGTGCCTCCGCAGCAAACTCAGGATATGACTCATTAAGTTTTTTTTTCTAGTTGGCTTTAATGTCACGTCATATGTGGAGTAGTACGCATAGAAGTGTATAGCCTCTCTAAACATAGAATAAGTGGTAGACAAAACAAACTGCTTGAACGGAAATTCCTTCTGCCTCTTACTTTTTCTGCTATGGGGTTTGAATCAAGGAGAATTACAAAATTTGCATTGAGTCTCCATCGCGCTACTCTTATGATATAACATAGATCCATTTACACAAATAATCAATCTTCTCTGTTGTAAGCCCTATCTTGGAGACTAACTTTTTCATTTTGTATAAACCTTCATGGACTAAATTTTTAGGTGGATTAGTTTCTTTCAGCAGACTTGCAAAATAATTGAAGCACTCTCGGGGCATGTTGTACTCTGTTTTGATTTTCAATATTCTAAAAGCTACAAAAAACTTAGAATGAGATGTGCAACTATTCCACATTGGTCTTTTAGCAACATTCAATAAATCTTAAAATGTTTGAGCCTCAGGATTTGGTGTCTCTTTCTGTTGCACTTGACTCGCATAATGATGTATTGTTCCATTGAAGATTAGTTCTTCAAATTTGCTTGATGATCAAAACTTATTGAAGGAGCGGAGCTGAATGTTGTAGGATCAACCTCCCCATGTGAAGTCCAAATCCAATAATTTAGCTGAGATATCTGATGATAGAGATCATATTTCACTTCTTTAGGTGTTAGTTGTGCTCGATTTCTGCAATTTAAACACGAACACTGAAACCTGTCCTCAGATAGGTAAACCAGTAGTAGAGAAGTAGCTGTCACAAATTCCTCGACACTGTTCAAGAACTCCTGGGTGATCCCTTTTATATCCAGATAAAATTTGTTGCACATCCACGATCTCGACGTACTAATATCCATGTGTACCTTTAAACATGAGAATTATAAATACATTATAAAATGCATTTGGCTGAATACATTATATTTAGTTATATTCATAGATCTACTGATCGATTGTTAACAAAATGTGATGAAGTCTGACAATAATCAACACGTTTAAAAAGAGTGAATATTTTACATAGCTTTGAAGTCAAAATATTAACAACCTGTTGAGGTTGTTAGGGTTGCCGAAGACAGATTATTGATAAAAATTTATCCATATTTTTTTTTCTAATCTTGACAATCATTGTAGCTACAAAAATCCCTTTCATGAGTGTAGTATTTTCTCATTTTCTCTATAAATGTAAAATCACTTATCCACTTATGTATTCCTATCTCAATAACTATTACTAGACCACGTTCACATGATGTTTTAAGAGTGACGAGGAAGCTTAGGTTTATAATTTGCTCTTTACTCGGAGACAAAACATGATAGAAATATATCTGTGTGAAGGCTACTGTAGATACAGTGACATACAAAATTAGAGGGAGTCGTCCTAATGGATTGAGAATCAGTGTTCAACTAGTGTTGATCTTTGACAGAACTATCATTACTAAAATTTCAAACAATCTGACTTGCAGTATATCTAATTTCAGATCTTGTATTGTCTGTCATCATAGCTATACCAAATCTTACATGAGTTTTTTCTTTAACATTTTATTTTCTAAATGGAAAATCAATCATAACACTAAGCATACTCGTTTCACAATCCCCATATACGATTGACTACACATCTGAAAATATATTTTCAGAAGAAGATATTCATAAGATGTGTGAGTTTTCATTGCATCATTAAGCGCGAAGTCTAATTTTCACAGTCAGAATGAAAATTCACATCAAAATCTAAGTTGTCAGTTCTAAAATGGGAATTTACTTCAAAATCTAATTTTCATTGCCAAAATGAGAATTGATGCAATGAATTTTAGATTTTGATGTGAAGGTTTATCTCGGAACTGATAAATTAGATTTTGAAGTGAATTTCTATCCTGACTGTGAAAATTAGACTTCACACTGGAGGATCCATTGAAAACTCTTACATCTTATGAAATATTTTCTTCTAAGAATAAATTTTCTAGTATTCAAGAAAATTGCGTAGGGAGCTACGGTGACAAGAATGTTTAGTTTAATGTTGACTTTACATTTAGAAACAAAATACAAAATAAATATGCATGTGATAGGGATGGAGTAGCTACAGTTGCAGGTAATATTAAAAAGAGACATCATGAAGTCTAAATAAACTGTCAGAATTACTTTTATTGATACGAAACAACAATTATAGCTAAAAAATTGTCTGGATTTAATTTTGACTCTGATTTCTTTAGAGCTAACAACAATTAAGCTCATAATTAAATGTTAATAGCGTATTGAGACTGTTAGAACTGTCTAAGATCGATAATCAACTAACATTTATCAATAGTTATTATCTAATATTGTTTGTCACTATAGCTGCACCAACTCGTTCACTAGTATTTTTCATTCACATTTTCTTTTCAAATGTAAAGCCAATGATCTGTATGGGATTTGCGATTGGTTTTTCACTTGGAGACGAAATATGAAACAAATATATCTGTACAGTGTCATACACTATTAGAAGACGACACCTTAATCAATTATTAGTAAATGTTCGACCCTTTAATGATTTTCAACAGAACTAACATACTGAAATGTTAAACGACCCGATTTCAAGCAGAGATGATGTAGGTTCCATATAAATTTGATTTGTAGGTTCCAAATAAATATGATCCAAAATTTTGGCCCGTGCCCCGCTAGATATTTTAGCTTGAGTTTTATGTGCATGTCAAACTTAGAATCAATTTTCAAGAGATTATTATTTTTCGAACTAAATAATATTCAGGATTTGACACGTACCTCAAAATTTGATAATTTTGGATTTTAAGGATTTATTAAAGTCCTGTCTTCAATCGAGCACCTCCTGAATCTAAAGACCAACATTCTGTGTCATAGAACATTGCAGGTCTCACCACCATCTTATAAAATTTTCCCTTAAGTCTAAGCATATTTATTATCACACAATATGCCAGATGTATTTCCCCACTTCATCCAACCAACTCAAAATCTAATAGTTAATCACATCCCCATCTATTTCACCATCACTTTAAACATGAGACCTGAGATATCTAGAATTTTCACACCTTTTAAATGATTTGATCACCCGTAGTTGCAACTTTATCATTGGAGTTACTACTACTAAAATTGCATTTCAAGTATTTAGTTTTAGATGTACTAAATAAAGGGCTTTAGACTCCAATATCGACCTCCATAATTTAAGCTTTTCCTAAACTCTTTCTCTAGTCTTATCCATAAGTAAAAACATTCACCAAGGTGTGTCCTCCTGTAAAGTCTAGTAAGAGCATCCATAAAAAGAGCAAAATCAAATATGCTTAAGTCTGATTCCTAATGTAATTAAGATTGTTAATAATCAGATTTCAAGCCGATCTAGGGCCGGCTCAAAATTGATACGAAAAAAATTCGATCCAAAATTTTGGCTCGTAGGTAGGGTTGGCTCAAAATTGGCTAAAAATTTTCAAATCAAAATTTTGGCTCGCAATTTGGCTCGTTTATTTCCATCCGATCTTGACCCAAGCCAAAATTTGAATCAACCTTTGAGCGATTAATGATCTTCGAGCTAAATTCACAGCCTTAGATGAAATGCAACTAAAATAGGAAAATATTTGAAAACCTCCTAATTGTTAAACTCTAAACCCTAAACTCATTCTTCATGAAAAATGAAAATAAACAAAAAATGAAGATAACAAGTTACCTTTCTCAATCATTTCAGGTAGTAGAGGAGCATAAGGATGAGAATAATTAGAGTTTCTGGTCACTGTATGTCGCGATCCCGCCACTGCGTTCCCAACTTGCTCCTTATCTGAGTGTATCGCAAGAATTTCAGAGATGAAGGCAATGGTTTTGAATGAAACAGAGAGGGACATGGAAGGGTTTTGGGCAGAGGCGAGGGCTTCATGTAGAGAAGACAAGAAGCCGGGGGGAGAGATTAGAGCAAGCCCTGAAGGGAAGTGATTTCGGGCGGGATATAGGATTAGTTTCGACGGCCTATAAACACTTTTTTTTTTGCATCAGTTATCAACACTATTACCAACGACCATTCCCTTCGTTTAATTATAAAATGCGTTGGTTAAAACCCCGACAGATGGCAGGTTCGAAGAAAACCCACGAACTATAGTCATCAGATGATATTTGCTTATAACCGACATATTATTCCATCGATTATAATTAAAAGCAGTTTGAAAACAAAATATTATTGATAAGTGACAATATTTATTGTAGTTATGGCGTTGCAATTAACCAAGATAAAAAATAGCCACAAAATTGTCACTAATTAGAATAATTTTCTGACATGTAACAAGCCATCAATTTTTCTTTCATTTTAAGCATTTTCCCCCGTTAGTTTAGACGAGCAAGCTTTGAATATAAGGGCATTTGCGTCAGATTTTCGTCATGTTTGCGTCAAATATAGTGCTATGCTTTCAAGTAAGATATTTTTCGTTGACTTATTAAATGCAAATTTGATGCAAAATCCGTTGCAGTTGACGGTTGAGGTTCACCTTTTGCATCAAAATTATTGGACACAAAGTAGCCGTAAAATCTGATAAATATCATAAAGTTTTCTTTGCACTTCAAATACTAATATGACGCTAATATTTACATAAAAAAAAATCGGACCTAAATATCAGAATCTAATTTTTACTTCTCCTGTAGTATAAAAGCTTGCATTTTCAAAACTTTTGGGGGCAAAGTGTGACTCTAGCATTTTGAATTTGGAAAACTTCATAAGAATCAGATTGCAGCAATCAATGGTGGCCTCTTACGATATATATAATTCATAAAGAGGCATAAGACGATAAATTTTTAATTGAAAAATCAAATGAAAATATACCTCTTACATTCTATTAGAGAAATGAGGAAACTGATGCCTCATAGTTAGAATAAATAATTTCCTTATCCCAAATCTCTATGACCAAAGATGAGGCCTACAATATGTACCATCCAATAAAGTTTAAAAACAACATTTTAGTGATACAAGTTGCTGTAAAAGCATGATGCTGTTGTTGATGAAGCTAAGCAAAGCAGATCCATTTTTCTTTACTAAAGTTTCTCATTATATTGTATCATAAGAATCAGATACATACTCCATGTATTATATGATGCATAAAGTTTAGAACTAGAATGGCTAAAACATCTTCATCCAAATAGACCTTGAATTCAATTTATTAACTTAATGTAGGTCCAAGCATGCACTGCAGAGAATGTTATTAGCTTTTGGTAGCAAAGGCAAATGTGAGTCTCTTGTACTATTTCCAATCTAAAAATAGTAATTTAATTATATTTTAAAAATATTATTTAACAATCTTCTTTTAACAAAAGATTTTTTCCTAGCTCTATGTTATGCTTATTTTCTGGTTATTAAAATTGATTAATAACAACCATATAGTTTTGCAGAGTCGCCTTGAATAGACTAAAAAACGAAGTTCATATTTATCTTAATTTCATTTTAAATACATACATATATCTATATATATATATATATATATATAGCGATAGTAACATGCTATTCTTTTGTATTTTAGAAATTACAGGGATAATTGAGAACCAAAGCATAATTAGATTACTATTTTTAGAATAACTAAACAAAACATTAAAGTGATGTTCTGAAAAGAATTTGAGTCAACTTAGAGCCAAAGCATCATTTATTCAATTTGGCTTCAAAAGAATTCATATCAAATAAGAAGAGAAAGTATTGTTTAAATAAATAATATATCAGAAGAAAAGTCATTCATAATTGAATTCTTGCCCTATTAAGAACTCGGCAATTGATGCTACAACTGATGTGCACTTTTTGTAGAGGGAGCGAGTATGTAGATGCTGATGATATGTCAATCTTTTCTTAGCTCATCCCACAAAAAACATTAGGCTTTTGTCTCATTTACAAGATGCTGACATGTCTATTCGTTTACTTTGTGATTCTCAGACATTATTGTATTTTATTGTGTTGAGATGTTCTTTATGAAATATTCTACTTTGACCTCTAGCTTCTGCATATTTTTATTCCGAATCTTTAATCCAATAAACCAATGGTTGTATGTATTAAAATAATATTGATGCTTCTTGATTTATTAATAGTTAACAACATTATGAGTCAACTCACAATTTGAACACCACTTGCTAACCCATGTTGATCATTTAAATGAACTAGTTCAACTGTGGTAGAAAGTAATATAATATTCAACACATAGATATAAATAATAAATTTAGTTGCATAATTTTATTATTACTTTATAATTTTATTTTAAATGAGAGATTATTATTAATTTTTGAAGTGACTTATGTGACCCTTGACATGAACATGGCAAGTAGGGGTGTAAATGAGTCCAGTCAAGCTGGAGTCATCATCGACTTAATAAAGTGCTTGAGCTTGACAACTCAAAAGTAAAATAAAAATGTTGAGTACAATAGCTCTTTGAAGGAAATAACATAATTTGCTTAAGGTTAGTTCACAAATGAGTCCATTTAAAGATAAATTTGATTCTCCTTAGAGCATAAGGAAGCTATCACTGTTATTAGTATGCACCAAATAGTAAGAGCATATGCATTCGTAAGCATGATTCCAATCTGAGATACGAATGCTATTTGAAGTCAACATCAAAGAGTTTTACATGTAAAACTCTTTGGTGGATTTACATGTAAATAACACCCGAGATTTCTGCCATGGAAAGCGAGAGAGAAGGATAGAATGAGACGGGATTGGCACGCAATGGAGGAAGGAAGATGAATTGAAGCAGGTAAATTATAAAATGGGATTTGAATTTTGCAAAAGGTTCCACCGGCGCTGTGACAAAAGTTTTGTACCGCAGGTGTTGTTTTGTTATTAAGTTTTGATATTTTGAATGCAAATGTGTAAAAAATGAAGTTAGGGCGTAATATATGTAAATTGTTATGTTTTGTGACAAAGTAAAAACGAAGAAATTTGTAGTTCATTTTAAATTGTTTTTTATATCTTTTGAAGACTGCACAACTCCCAAGTTTCTCTCCACCAAATGTTTTGAAGTTAATTTGAATTCTCTTCCTTAACTCACAATACAAACTAACACTCAAAATAAAAAGAAAGCGGCCAACGACGGCGACGGTTACTTGGATGAATGATGGCTATGGATGTCTAATGACTGGCCTCTTCCTTTGATGATCCAAGTCTTCTTTAATAAAAATTCAAAGGTTGTCTTAGTGTCTCTTCAAAATGTGTCTTCATTTAATGAATTTTTTAGAAATTCATCCTATCAAAAGCGAATGGAATGAAATTTCGTGTCCATGAATTATTTATTTCAAACACCTCTTAAAAAATTCTTCTAAATTCAATGAATCATCAAATAACTACTTATGGCGCGTAAGCACGAGGTACCTGACGCTTAGGCGCGGCTTTCTGACGCATAGGCACAAATGCTGGACACTTAGACGCCCCAGCTCATTTTTGCTCCAACATTGACCATTTTTCACTCATTTTATTATTTTTTCATCCATTTGATTGTACCCGAAAGAAAAACACATAAATATCTTTCATTAAAGCACAATATCTCAAAATGGGTATAAAAATGTGTATAAAAACACTATATATTTTAGATGTATCAATAACCACCGACCGTCGTCGACCACTACCAACAACAGTCGGCCCTCGCTAACTGTCATCGACTACCGTCAACTGCCGTCAATCACCGCCGACCTCCGTCGACCTCCGTCGACCGTGGACGACCACTGCCGACCACCGTCGACCCCTGCCAATCGCCGTCGACCACGACTGACCGCCGCTGACTTTTCGTTGATCACCGTTGACCGGTGTCGACCAATGCTTACTTCAGTTCACCACCATCGACCATCGTCGACAAGCGTTGACTTTCGTCGACCGCTGTCGACCTCTGCCAACCATCGTCGACCACCGTCAACCGTTGATGACCACCGCTAACCACTATCGATCACCACCAATCATCTTCAATCACCAGCAACTAGACACAGTAAGTCGACATTATAATCTGAAAAATATAGTTATACTTTCCCATCTGTGGTATAAGAGATTTTTGTATTCATCAATCAATAATGAATTTTCGCAACTGGATCAGATTTTGTGGTTTTTCTCTTTATGAGGTTTTCACGTAAAAACTTTTGGAGTCATCACTACTTGTTTCTCTTTCATCTATGTGTGTGTTGAATTCTAGTACAACTCTAAGACAATAATACATTACCCTATTGCCGTAAATTTTCTAGCACACATCAGCTAACATAAACTTGAATGCACATTTTTTTTCCATGAAGTTTATCATTTGAAATAAGGTTCTATATTTGTCAATATTAGATTAATTATTAAATAAGAAAAATAAATGATTTTATTAGAAAATAAGGACATAATTTATTTTAGCATGGCTTAGGTTTAAGAATGATTTGAAAAATGAGGAATAAAAAAAGCGATCAAAGGCCACATAAATAACCTTTTATTCCTTAAATAATTTTTCTCACGCATACATAACTACATATCTCCTTTCCTTCAGAATTCATCATAGCACAACATCCAACCTCCTGCTTACGAAACGAACCAATCATCATTCACAAACTCTCGCCGCTTACATAAAGCTCTTAAAGGCGTAGCCATGGGCATAGACAACCCATCCCCTTCTCTCATCTCCACCTCCTCTCCATCTCCTACTCCCCACTCGAAGCACTGAATCAACGCCCCCAGCGCAAGCCCCACAATGCGCAGCGCAAGCGCCTCCCCGGGACAGCCTCTCCTCCCCATCCCAAAAGCCAAAAACTTTCCTGACTTCTTTCCTTTTTCCTCTAACTTTCTTTCTCATCTCTCCGGTCGAAATGCTTCGGGGTCCTCCCACAGCTCCGGGTCTCGGTGGATGGCCCATGTATTCACAAGCAGCATTGTTCCCTTCGGGACTTCCATGCCGCTGACAGTGCAGTCGGCGGCAGACTCATGGGGGATGATTGGTCCCACTGGTCTGAGACGGAGCGTTTCTTTGATGATGGCGTTGAGAAAGGGAAGGTGTGGGAGGTCGGATTCGTCGATGAGGCGGATATTGCTGGTGCGGGAGTGGAGTTCGCTCGCGGCTTTTTGGAGGGAAGACGGGTTGCGCAACAGGAGGGCGAGGGCCCATTCTATTGCTAGGGCCGAAGTGTCTGTGCCTCCTAATAGAAGAACCTGCTTATAACAATTTTAAAGCAGGATTATATGTATATAGATATAGATATATCAAATTGCTATAATTTATTAATATTTTCTTTTAAAATATTTGTGAGAACATTTTAATAATCGAGGAGGTGCACATGCCTGCTCATGCCATCTCTTCTTTCATTCTGTCATTGCTGCTTTCTAGCAATTAGGATTATAGTAAAGTTTCACTTTGAAAAGGTTGGCTCTTTGAATTTTCAATTTTTTGAAAGTTATTTTATTGCCAATTACATTAATAGAAATCAGTATATAAAAGACTATGCAAATTTAAGAGATATTATCGACAAGTTGCTGTTTTTCTTCATTTTTAATATTTAATGAACATATAGTTAATAACAAGATAATTAGAATAATATTATATGATTATATCGATAAGTTTTTTGTTCAATTTAAGACGCATTGATCTGTTATGAAGAAGACAAAAAAAAAAAAAAACAGACAGGGACATGCAAATATGTCACCCAATTCTTATGTATCCAAATATCTAACGTCTAAAATTTGTTTTCTATATTAATTCACGTCTCTTATATCGTTTTACATCACATAAAAAAATGTCATAATTTTAATTTCTTAAACGTGAAATATGTCTTTTCTGTAAAATTTGAATTTTAGGTGTTAGATACATAATTACATAGGAATTGAGTGGTATATACCTCAACCTTTCTAAATAAATAAATTAAAAAAAAATATTTGAAAAAAAAAGGGCTGGGTTTAGGGCTGTAAACGAGCCGAGCTTGAGCGAGCTCAGGCTTGGCTTGTGTTCGGCTCGTTCGAAATAGCTCGTGTTCGAAATCGGCTCGTGTTCGAAATCGACTCGTGAACAGTGTGTTCGTGTTTGGCTCGATTTAAATATTTGTGTTCGTGTTCGGCTCGTGTTCGGCTCGAAATTGGCTCGTTAAACTAAAATTGAGAAAAATAGATGTAAAGTGTGTGATTCGAACCTAGATCAAATATATACAAATGAAGACACTAACCACGCTGTCACATGAGGTGTTATGATTTAAATTTAGACATAAATATATATAATATATTATTATATAAATAATATATGTAATATATTGTTATATAAAAAGTTATATAATTTTTTTTTGAGCCATTTCGAGCCGAACACGAGCGAACAAACTGTTGTTGAGCCGAACACGAGCTGTTCACGAACAACGAGCCAAATTGACAGCCCTAGCTGGAATGGATGAGCTTAGCTTACCGTCATCACACCTTTGATAATTCGGTCTGTGAACTGCTTCGGATCACTTTTCTGCAATGCCAACAACACATCAATTAAGCATTTTCTACGCTTGCATGAACTCTCCTCTCCACTTTCTTCTTCAACCCTAATATTTTCAGTACATTCCGCTCTCCTCTCCTCAACAAGCTCTTGGAAGAACGCATCCCTCATCTTCTGCAGCTTCATTACCCTACTCTCAAATCCTTTATAACCAAACCACCTCAGCAACGGCAAAAAGTCAACAAGATTACCGGCGCCAGCCACCGAAAACGACTGCTTCACAATCTCGAGAAACCACTTTGCCTGCTTCGCCTCTCCTTCTTCGTTCCTGCAAAACCTCTTACCAGCCACCATTCGCATCATCACGTTGAGGGCGAGTTCGAATAGCCTTGGTCGCACTTCAACTGCTTCGTTGTTGCTTGAATCGCTTGCAAGTGCTCTCAACATAGCGATGACTTCTTCTTCACGAACTTTAGAGAAGGTGTCGATGCGTGAAGTGGAGAAGATTTCTTTAGCGGTGATGAGGCGGAGGTTGCGCCAGTGGGGGCCGTAGGAGGCCCACACTAGAGAGGTATAATCATAGCCGAGGTGTTTTCCTGCGAGGAAGTGTGGGCGATTGGCAAAGGTGATGTCGTTAACGGAGAAGCATTCCATTGCCGCGGTGGCCGAGGAGACAAGGAGAGCAGGGCGAGAGCCGAAGCGGAGGGAGAGGACAGGACCGTGGCGTGAGGAGAGGGCGGTGAGGGAGCGGTGGATGGGGCGTTTGAGGAGGTAGAGATGACCGATAAAAGGGAGAGAAGCAGGGCTTAGTGAAGAGCTCTTCCATCTCCAATGATGGCAGAAGGAGGTGAAGAGGAGAAGGACAAACATAGCCAAAAGAATGGTGGAAAATATTTCCATGGTACCGGAAGGAATTATTGTTGGGATGTTATTAGAGAAGTTACCACAAGTGCGCGAATTTATACTAATTAGGAACAGATTCTAACACAAAATTATATAAGAAATGATTCTTGAGAGTTTCTTATAAGGGGCATTTGCACAAATACCACTCAAAGTCTATGTATTTACATATCCAACACATAGACTACAATTTTTACATTTATAGCACCCAAATTTATCATTTCACATTAAAAATATAATTATTTTAACTTTAGAAAAGATCCACAACTCGTGTTCCTGCTTACTTGACAACAACTTTATATATGCTTAAAAATACAAGTATTTAATACTGCTGCTAAAAGATTTAATTCCTCAGCAACGGCACCAAAAACTTAACAATGGTTATAGATTCGATAAAGATGTATATATAAAATATTCAATAATACTAAAGTCACAATTATCAACGCAAGTATACGTATCGCTCAAGTAATATATGGCTCTAATGAAGTCCTAGATATCGATCCCACAGGGAGTAATATTAGAAGTTACGAATTAAGATTTTAGAAAAGCAACACTTAATCGCAACAATGGAATTGAAATTGCTTATCTGTAACTAATAGACAATTGAAATAAATATATAATTTTAATAACTCTTAAGTAACTAATAACTCTTAAGACTCTTAAGTAACTAATTATACTAATAAAGGTTTTAATTTGATATTCAATATATAAGAAAGCATCATTCTCCTTGTCAAGAAATTATAGTGAATAGATAAAGTGAATCAATTCAAATTTTGTTGTGCCAAATAGAAGCATACATATTCTTTACATTTTGGTCCAGGCATAAAGAACATTGACTAATCCTACGCTTGTTTACTGAATCTACGGCGAGGTTGGGAGGATACTGACTCTCACTTCGGAGCTCCCATGTTCCCCTCGCCTGTGGGCTAATATGTACACTTCAGCACCCAAGCGATAGGACCGAATTTGGGATTTTAGTTTGTCACTCTAAAATCTCCAATTCTATGCCCGATAATTTTATTTCCCTATTTATTTGCACCCAATTTCCAAGGGCTTTGACCTCCCTGAATCTCGGATGTAATCTTCATTTTAGTTGTAAAACTCAACATATTTTAACAAATTATTTGGCCAGATTGAAAGTAAATTAAGATCGAAGTGAAAAGATCATCACAACTTCCTTAACATTTTCATGGCTCAACCAATTCAAATCATCATTTCACAAATCTCAAGATAAGAAGAAAGACAGATAAAACTACTCAGATCTCATCGGGAAAACACAACAAAACTCGGAATTCATATATAAAAGCAAAGTCATACAAACTACAACAAGTAAATAACACTTATCTCTAATTCTCCCCAAACAAACTCCTTGAAGTTCTTCTGAATCTCTTTTTTTCTTTACAGTACACATAAGCGGCAAGGAGGAAGAAATCTCTCACTTTCCCTCCACTTTTACAATCTCTCGAATAATTCCTCACAATTAGGCTCTCTACTAAACTCTCTATACACTATTGGAACCTCTCTAACCTCCAGGACCACTAGAGCCTCTAGAGCCTCTCCCTCTTTTTCTTCATTTTTGGCCAAATTCTTCTTTTAAAATTGTGGATGAGTTTTCCCAAGAGTTGCCTAAGCATCCCTCCAAAATTTGTCCTCATCCAACGCAATGTTAGACATACCCGTCGATCTAGCCGTCGGCGGCCTCAAGGGCGCCGTTGGCGGGCCTTCTAAGTTAATTAAATCTGGAGTCTCGGGAAAAGTTCGTCGTTGGCGCCCTAGTTCAAATCTTTACATTTTGATCTTTTTCGCTCCAAATTCGCTCATTTTTGCATCTTTTTTTTCCAATGATCTTAATTCATCATTCTTGCAATAAAACATCAAAAATTCATTTCTTTAAAGTGCAATATCATCAAAAACAGTGTAAAATATGTATGAAAATCTCAACATATTTTCCTTTGGTTATATGGATTATGACATTTTCAGAGAACTTTGAGTTGACTTAGTGTCAAATGTTTCGACCCTAAAAGGCCACTTCAAAGCGTCGAGCACTATCCGACTCAAATCGAACGAAAGTCCGCCACAAATGCCCTAATATATCCATTTCACGTGACAGAGCCTTATTTCTTTTTTTTTTTTTTTCTTCAACTATGCTCCGGTCTCGTGCTTCTTTAGGTGATTCTCTCCACCAAGCTCCTCCGGATACCAGCGGTCATTTAACCGGTGAAATCATGGCTCCGACGATCTTTTCCTTTCTCCTACCTCTTGGGAATATTACAAAAATTTATATTCATTCCACTTAATTCCAATGTATTTACAAATCTTACTCCTAAACTTTACTTTTTTTTCATATATATAATTTGGTAAATCTGGTTTCTTCTCAATATCTCTCATTTTTGTCTTAAATCATAGATTTATTAAATCTTACCATTTGCATCAATGAATTTAGTAAATATGAATTTACAAGATTTACTTTTACCAGACAACCCCTTAGTATGCACCATAAGGCTTGATTCATGTCGGGCTAGGCTGAATTCTTCTAATTAATGATTTGAAATTTGATGAAATTTGCTAATTCCTTCATTTTTTAAGTTATATCACATATGCATCATTAAAAATTACAAATTGGAGTATTTAAGTATTTTTCATCTGTGAAGAGAAGCATAAATTTAAAGACGTTTTGATCCTTAAGCCTCGCAATTAAATAATTGCAGAGGTGTTTCGATTGGCAAATGCATTACTTTAATACATTCTCAACAAGCCAAATACGTACCATGGAAGTTTGTCATATTTGAATTAAAATATTAACACAGTGACAATATTTTCATCTTCCACTAAGCCAGGCGGAGCAGAGAAAGCAGGAACCGAATCCCTGAAAGGCACCATTGATGCATATTCCCTCCTCCCTTCTTTGGAAATTTACAACTCACAAGTCCATGCTTTTGCTTCAAGTATCGGCTTTACATTTTCTTTATACGAAGACATCATCATTTTGTTCGTCTCAATCGTACATGCAACTCCAAATGTAACATCGAGGGAATATTTCACGTTTTATGTTTTTAAAAAATATACATTCAAAATGGATAAATTATGTAACTTTTATTCTTTGTCCTCAAGCCTGCATACGAATGTATGTATGTCTGATATCTGGTTGTATTGATCCATATATGTTGCAGATGAATTTTCGAATTTTGAGATCATCATTGTATAATAAAATATTTTCGGGATGAAAATGACTAACTAATTATCCTTGAATGATGTTGAGGACTTTATGCAGGTGACATCACAGCTGCCTATTTACCGTTCTGAGGGTAAGTTTCGATGTCCTTTTGTGAATGTCAATACTCAAGTGTATCTTCGATTTGAAGAAGTCATGTTGGATCTATACTGCAAGAGATTTAAACAAAATTTATTAAAACTGGACTGCACATTGTGAGCAATAACCAAAAGTTTAATACAATCGAGTTGGTGCCTCAACAAATTATGCCACTCCAACATAGGAATGTGATTCTCACACGTTTGAAGAATTGATTCATGATGCACACGAGCTCATTTTGTTGAGAATGTTCTAGATGAAAATCAAATATCGAACAATGAAGCTTAACAATTTTATCATTTATTGAATGTTACGCAACAACGTTTATGGGAATGTTGCACTAAGCATTCCGAGTTATTATTAGCGTTGAGAATGTTGAGCATCAAACCTGATTTTAAAATTTCTAGAGAATATTTCAATCAGGTAGCAACATTATTGGGAGACGAACTCTATAATGAAGATAATTCCAGATGTCCTGTACGGAAAAAAAAATTAGTGTCCAAGTTACAATTATTATCTAAGAAGATAGCTTGTTGTGTCATGTTGTGTCAATGACTCATGATATATTATAAGACTGATGCACTCGAGATGAAATGTTGATTTTGCATTGTGGATAAATTCAAACATATATATATATATATATATATATATATA
>NW_018164698.1:1447103-1452140 GCF_001263595.1 Phalaenopsis equestris | reverse complement strand
TTATTGTATATGCGACTTAACCTGACTCATTGGTTGCAACATTTAGTATAAGTTCCTCGGGTCGGGAGTTCGATCCCTGCGTAGGATCAAATTGCACATATTTCTGGAAGGGGCGTCCACCCCTCGGTCAGACTATAGAGTTGATCGACGATTAACCTTATATATATATATATATATTCAGATCCGTATAGCCCACACATAATAAAAATATAGCATAATGATTTACTGATCCAATACCGCAATACAAAATCTATACGACAAAGAATTTCCAACAATGGGAAATAGCATTATGAACAAATATTAATCTAAATTATCAAAAGTTCACATCTATATCCACAATATAAATTCAAATGTTCTAAAAGTAAAAAAAATATAATAAAACTCCAAATCATACTCCTCCTCCCCCCATCCTCCTCCTCATTAGCCACAAAACTCATCGGCGGCTTGCCTCGACAATTTGCAATGCTCTCCATCAGGCGTGCTACGTACCTCAACTCTCTGTTGGTCATCACACATATGAGCGGGCTCTTCATTAAAAGAAGTTACATGCCTGTTAAGCTCCTGATTATCTGGCTGTGACGAGCTCGTGCCACCCACAGAAGTACGAGAGATCTCGATCTCGAATGTTATGCCCTTCACACCTAGATCGTAGACTCTCCACTTATTCTTTTCCATTGCCTGCTTACACAGCTCAAAATCTGATTGCACAATTGTAGGTTGGCTACCATTGTTGCAGGCAGTGGTTGGGGTTTGGTTAGCCCTCTGCCTCTCTCAGAGCTACTTGTACTACTACACAATAAAACCTAATGATTAATTGTAAATGTTAACATTAAGAGTCAAACTAAATGTTGAAAAATCAGATCTTTACCCGCCAAGAGTTTTTATAGACCCATTGTTGTGCCCTCGGGTGTCGATTCTTTAGGACATGCAACTCAGTAGTGGAGGTCTAACAGTCTTACTACTTAGCCTGTGTAGCATAAAAAAGATCAATATCATATAATTACTTCGACCATTTAAATCAAGCTTTAATGTTGGAAATCAAACCTTCAATGTGGAGTGTAGCACCCATGCCCCCTTGGTTGCCCAGTTCTGCCACTATGTCTAGCTCTTTTTTTGATACTCCAAAGAGGCACATGCTCTAGCCCCCTTCTTCTTGTCGTTGTAAGTGCTCCTTAAACTACCCAAGACATGCGGTCGCTCAAGTGGCTGACCGCTAACACCACCCGTGTACATTTGTAATAAGAAAAAGATATCATTAAAATTAGTACTAACAATAAAAGTAATCGTGAGTGGTATACACAAGTAAAAGGAACAGGGATTACTAATAAATTTAAGTGGAAGAATCTTCTTACAAAGACACAATTTTGAGTATTTCTTTCTATGGAGGAATTAAAAATTTTTCAGGCAAAGTGCAACTTCTAGTATTATATATTAATATATATATATATATATATATATGTGTGTGTGTGTGTGTATATATATATATAACAATAGCAACATGCCATTTTTTGTATTTTAAAAACCATAGAGATAATTGAAAATCAAAGTATAATTAGATTACTATTTTTAGAATAACTAAACAAAACGTTAAAGTGATGTTCTGAAATGAATTTGAGGAGTCAACTTAGAGCCAAAGTATCATCTATTCAATTTGGCATCAAAAGAATTCATATCAAGCAAGAAGAGAAAGTATTGTTTAAATAAATAATATAACAAAAGAAAAGTCATTCATAACTGAATTCTTGCCCTATTAAGACTCGACAATTGATGCTACAACTGATGTGCACTTTTTGTAGAGGGAGCGAGTATGAAGATGCTGGTGATATTTCAATCTTTTCTTAGCTCATCCCACAAAAATCTTAGGCTTTTGTCTCATTTACAAGATGTTGACATGTCTATTCGTTTACTTTGTGATTCTTTGGCCTCTAGCTACTGCTTATTTTTATTCTGAATCTTTAATATAATAAACCATTGGTTGTATGTATTAAAATACTAGTGATGCTTCTTGATTTATTATTACTTAACAACATTATGAGTCAACTCACAATTTGAACACCACTTGCTAACCCATGTTGATCATTTAAATGATCTAGTTCAACTGTGGTAGAAAGTAATCTAATATTCAACTAATAGATATAAAATATAAATTTATTTGCATGTTATTATTACTATTTTATAATTTTATTTTAGATGAGTGATTATTATTAATTTGTGAAGTGACTTGTGTCACCCTTGACATGAACATGACGAGTAGGGGTGTAAATGAGTCCAGCCAAGCTCGAGTCATCATCGACTTAATAAAGTGCTTGAGCTTGACAAATTAATGGAGTTCGAGTCGATACACGAGCCGACTTGTTTATTGTAAAAATGAGAAAGAATAACTAATTCAAGCTAGTGCTATAGTAAAATGATAAAAAAATGTGCATTAAGGAGAAAATTAATACACAAACATTTCATATAAAACACATCAAACATAATAATGATGCTTTCTTGAAGTATAAAACACATCAAACAAGAATAAATAAAGCGTCATCATGCATCAACAAGCATTTTTTCATCTTATTATAAGAAAATCAATTGATGTGTATAAATGTTTATATTCAATATTATCTTTGCACAACTCAGAAGTAAAACAAAAATGTTGAGCACAATAGCTCTTTGAAAAACTTAACAAATTTGTTAAAGGTTATTTTACATGTGAGTCCATTCAAAATAAATTTGACTCTTCTTAGAGCATAAGAAAGCTATCACTCTTATTATTATGCACCAAATAGCAAGAACATGTACATTTGTAAAAAAAGATTCCTATCTGAGATATGAGTACTGTTTGAAGTCAACATCAAAGAGTTTTAACATTGTCGATTTATTTTGTTTTTTAAATTCATTGAAAAAGATTTAGGATCTGTTTGGGGCAGTATAGTTTACTGAATAATCTGCTGGTAAGCTGATTAAAAATAATATATTGATAAGCTAGATGCGGTTGCTATTACCAATTTTTATCTTTTTGGAAAAGTCAGATCATTGCCAATAAGCTCCCACCACACCTATCTAGGTGCGGTGTGAAAACGCTGTTTCCTATGTTTTGAAAACGCATAAGCTATCAAAACGCAGTTTACCAAAATAGATCATGTGCGTTTTCAAAACGCAACTGCATCAAATAAGCTGCCCCAAACGGGGCCCTTAATCTTTTTTTTATTTTCCAAGAAAAAATAAAAAGGGGGGAGGGGAGAGGGGACGTGGATTTGCATGCAAATGGCAATTAACCTATCTCACAACCAAACTTAATTATTAACACTCTTTTCTGACTCCGTTCTTTTTCCCATGAAGTTTTTCATTTGAAATATGGTTATACATTTGTCAATATTAGATGAATTATTAAATAAGAAAAATAAAAGATTTTATTAGAACATATGGACATATTTTATTTTATGTATAGTACCTGAAGCCTGAAGTTTAATATGTACGCATATACCTCTTAAAATTTAGCATCACATTTAAAAACTCTATAGAAATTAAATTTTATAAAGTGAAATATATCCTCTCATGCATTTATCTTGAAATGATTCTGAAAACGTTTAAGAAGTTGGTTAAGTAAATATAAAAATTTAACTACTAAATATGTTCGTAAATACATTCCTATGAAAAATTATGTTCTACATTTATAAAACCCTCTATTCGAATAGAAATTATTGCATCAGGACATTTGACACAATTTTATGTTTTGCGTAGGTGTCCATTTAAAATTGGCCACATTAAAATATAATATGAACCCCACTGAAATACACTTATTGGTAGTTTTTTTAAAGTGTGGCACCTATAGCCAATTAAATTGAAGACACGACACGAATTCACTTCAGGTGCCGTGATGCAATAATTTTTAATTCTTCTACCAGAATGGTGGATAAAAATTGTTCCCAGTAATCATTAACTAAAAGGATTACTTAATCTCAAGCATCAGTTAATGGCCAGAGATAATATTCTCATAAACCTTATTATTCCTTAAATAATACTTCTCACGCATACATAACCACATATCTCATTTCCTTCAGAATTCGTCATAGCACAACATCCAACCTCCTGCTTACGAAACGAACCAATCATCATTCACAAACTCTCGCCGCTTACATAAAGCTCTTAAAGGCGTAGCCATGGGCATAGACAACCCATCCCCTTCTCTCATCTCCACCTCCTCTCCATCTCCTACTCCCCACTCGAAGCACTGAATCAACGCCCCCAGCGCAAGCCCCACAATGCGCAGCGCAAGCGCCTCCCCGGGACAGCCTCTCCTCCCCATCCCAAAAGCCAAAAACTTTCCTGACTTCTTTCCTTTTTCCTCTAACTTTCTTTCTCATCTCTCCGGTCGAAATGCTTCGGGGTCCTCCCACAGCTCCGGGTCTCGGTGGATGGCCCAAGTATTCACAAGCAGCATTGTTCCCTTGGGGACTTCCATGCCGCTGACAGTGCAGTTGGCGGAAGACTCATGGGGAATGATTGGCCCCACTGGTCTGAGGCGGAGCGTCTCTTTGATGATCCCGTTGAGATAGGGAAGGTGTGGGAGGTCGGATTCGTGGATGAGGCGGATACTGCTGGTGCGGGAGTGGAGTTCGCTGACGGCTTTTTGGAAGGAAGATGGGTTGCGCAACAGGAGGGCGAGGGCACATTCTACTGCTAGAGCCGAAGTATCTGTGCCGGCTAATAGAAGAGCCTGTTTATAACAGATTCAACGCAGGATTATTTCCCTAAAATGAATATATCGTGGAACTACTGGTGCCGAATCCTTGTGAGCCCAAGCTCGTGTTTAGCTCGTTCACGAACAAAAAGTCAATTTGACAATCTTAATCAGATTTATTAAGGATTGGGATGATTTAAAAATTATTATTTATGTTAAAACATCTTTTAAATTTAATTTAATAATTTTTATTTTATTTTCTTAGTTAATACTTTTAATTAATTATAAATTTTTGTAGTCTCGTAGTTAATTAAAATTTTAAGAAAATACTATATATATATATATATGTATGTATGTATGTATATATG
>NW_018164698.1:1444063-1446744 GCF_001263595.1 Phalaenopsis equestris | reverse complement strand
ATATATATATATATATATATATAGAAAATTACTATAATTTTTTAATATTTATTTTTAAAATATATGTAAGAACATTTTAATAATCTAAGAGGTGCACAACCCTACTCATATCCTTTCTAGCAATTAGGATTATGGTAAAGTTTCAATTGGAAAAGGTTGGCTCTTTCAATTTATTATATTTTGAAAGTTGCTTTTCTGCCAATTATCGTTTCTCTTAATTTTTAACATTCAATAAACATATAGTTAAGAATCAGATAATTAGATCAACATTATAAAATTATATCCATAAGTTTTTTGTTTAATTTAATATGCCTTGATCTGTTATGAAGAAGAAAAAAATAAATAAATAAATAAAAAAAACAAACGAAACAGAGAGGGACATCTAAATTCTTATATAATTATATGGATGTCTTTTCTTAACTTTCTAATACGTTAATTCTGATGTATCCAAATGTCTACCAAGTAAATTTTGTTTTTTATATTAATTCCAAGTAAATCTTTTACATCACATAAAAAAGTGTCATAATTTAAATTTTAATAGTGAAATACATTTTTTTTCCTTGCATGGATGAGATAGTATGTATGTATTAGATACAAAATTAGATAGGAATTGAGGGGTATAAACCTGAATGTTCCTAAATAAGTAAATTAAAAATACTAAAATTATTTTAAAAAAAAGGGTTAGGATGGTTGAGCTTAGCTTACCGTCATCACACCTTTGATAATTGGGTCTGTGAACTGCTTCGGATCAATTTTCTGCAACGTCAACAACACATCAATTAAGCATTTTCTACGCTTGCATGAAGTCTCTTCTCCACCTTCTTCTTCAGCATTATTATTTTCATTACATTCCACTCTCCTCTCCTCAACAAGCTCTTGGAAGAACTCATCCCTCCTCTTCTGCAGCTTCATTACCCTCCTCTCAAATCCCATGTGACCAAACCACCTCAGCACCGGCAAAAAGTCAGCAAGGTTACCGGCGCCGGCCACCGAAAACGACTCCTTCACAATCTCAGGAAACCACCGTGCCTGCTTCGCCTCTCCTTCTTCGTTTCTGCAAAATCTCTTACCAGAAACCATGCGCATCATCACGTTAAGGGCAAGTTCGAATAGCCTTGGTCGCACTTCAACCGCTTCGTTGTTGAGTGAATCGTTGGCAAGTGCTCTCAACATAGCAACGACTTCTTCTTCACGGACTTTCAAGAAGGTGTCGATGCGTGAAGTTGAAAAGATATCTTTCGCGGTGATGAGGCGGAGGTTGCGCCAGTGAGGGCCGTAGGAGGCCCACACGAGAGAGGTGTAGTAGTAGCCGAGGTATTTTCCTGCGAGGAAGTGTGGGCGATTGGCAAAGGTGATGTCGTTAACGGAGAAGCATTCCATGTTGAAATATAAACTTGGTTTTAGTTGTTTAAATAAAACTTAATTTCTATAAGCTTATTCTAGAATATGTGGTAAGTATGAAATTATTGTGTAGTAGGTGTGGTAGGTGTGGTAGGTGTTGAATTATTGTGTGGTAGGTGTGGAATTATTTGTAACCATTGGATTGTAATTGTGGTGGCACAATCCTAACCATTAATTTAGGAGGTGCCACTAGTATAAATAGGGGTGGAGTCTTTGAGTTTGTATCAAACCAAGTAAATGTGATAAATAAGAGTGAAGCTTCTTCCATAAGTTGTGTTTTTAGCCTTTGTCATTTCCTAAAAGTTTCTCCATTCCAACAAAGTGGTATCAGAGCGAGGTTCCGTTACAGAGAAATGTCAAACGGTGACATGCTTTCGTTCCAAGTCCCGATGCTTAAGGAAAACATCTACGACAATTGGAGTATCAAGATGAAGGTACTCCTTGGAGCGCATGACGTTTGGGAGGTTGTGGAGAAAGGCTACGAAGAGCCAAGTGATGAGTCTGTTCTATCCACAACACAAAAGGATAGCTTACGAGACTTGCGAAAGAGAGACAAGAAGGCTCTCTTCCTCATCTATCAAGCCTTAGATGAAGATGGTTTTGAGAAGATCTCAAGTGCTACTTCGACCAAACTAGCATGGAAGAAGCTCGAGGATTCATATAAGGGAGAAGAGAAGGTTAAAAAGGTACGACTTCAAACTTTAAGAAGTCAATTTGATGTTTTGCATATGAAAGAAGGCGAGTTGGTCTCCGATTACTTTTCTAGAGTCATTACCATTTCCAATCAACTAAAAAGAAATGGTGAGAAGTTAGAAGATGTGACTATCATGGAAAAGATCCTCCGATCGTTAGATTCAAAATTTGATAGTATCACAACCATTATCGAAGAGACGAAGGACTTACAAGTCATGACGATAGAGCAACTTCTGGGTTCATTGCAAGCCCATGAAGAAAAAAAGAAGATGAATGAAGAGATTGTCGAACAACTTCTCAAGACGAATCTCCAATCAACTCAGAAAGATGAAAGCTTTAACAACATTAGAAGTCACAATAGAGGACGAGGACAAGGTCATGCTAGCAAGCAAGGATGGAGTACCAAAAATAACTATGAGAAAGGAGAAAGATCTACAAGAGGACGTGGTCAAGGGCACTCAAATTCGAGGTATGATAAATCTCAAATTAAGTGCTATAATTATAACAAGTTCGAACATTATGCGAAAGAATGTAGAGCACCGAAGTACAAAGTTAATGAAAGAGTCAACTACATTGAAGAAAAAAAA
>NW_018164698.1:1434239-1434724 GCF_001263595.1 Phalaenopsis equestris | reverse complement strand
TCTACATTAAGCAGCCACCAGGATATGAAGTCAAAGGGCAAGAAGACAAGGTTCTAAAGCTAAAGAAGGCTCTATACGGGCTAAAACAAGCACCAAGAGCATGGAATAGTCGAATAGACAAGTATCTGCAAGAGAATGACTTCATTAAATGTCCTTATGAGCATGCTCTTTACATCAAGAATGAAGATGAAAATGTCTTGATTGTTTATTTATATGTTGATGACTTGATCTTCACAATGTTGGAGTGACATTCAGAACGCTGACATCCTGCGACACATTGGGTTTTTAAGTCACCGGGCCCTTAATTTGCATCCTTGCCTAGCAACTAGGGTATTAATTCTTAACAAAACTCAAATTTGCCTTCTCATTTAAACACCATCAAGACAAGATTCCATGCAATGTTGGACTTCACATTCTTAGTAAATTTCTAACAAAAACCATTTTCAATGTATGATCACAGTTTGATGAGGGAAAAAGAATTGATC
>NW_018164698.1:1428496-1433829 GCF_001263595.1 Phalaenopsis equestris | reverse complement strand
CCGATTAAGATTTGTATTGATAACAAGTCTGCAATCGCGCTAGCAAAGAATCCTGTTTTCCACGATAGAAGCAAGCACATTGATATGCGTTATCACTACATCAGAGAATGCATCGAAAGAAGGGAGATACAAGCGCAGTATGTGAAGTCTCAAGACCAAGTTGCAGATATTTTTACCAAGCCACTGAAGAGTGAAGACTTTATTAAAATGAGAAGTTTGTTTGGAGTCACAAAATCAAGTTTAAGAGGAGGTGTTGAAATATAAACTTGGTTTTAGTTGTTTAAATAAAGCTTAATTTCTATAAGCTTATTCTAGAATATGTGGTAGTTATGAAATTATTGTGTAGTAGGTGTGGTAGGTGTTGAATTATTGTGTGGTAGGTGTGGAATTATTTGTAACCATTGGATTGTAATTGTGGTGGCACAATCCTAGCCATTAATTTAGGAGGTGTCACTAGTATAAATAGGGGTGGAGTCTTTGAGTTTGTATCAAGCCAAGTAAAGGTGATAAATAAGAGTGAAGCTTCTTCCATAAGTTGTGTTTTTAGCCTTTGTCATTTCCTAAAAGTTTTTCCATTCCAACATTCCATTGCTGCGGTGGCCGAGGAGACGAGGAGGGCAGGGCGAGATCCTAAGCGGAGGGAGAGCACTGGACCGTGGCGGGAGGAGAGGGTGGTGAGGGAGCCGTGGATGGGGGTTTTGAGGAGGTAGAGGTGACCGATAAAAGGGAGAGAAGCAGGGCTCTTGGATAGCCATTAAAAGTCATCTAGAACTCTAATTTCAGTAAATTTGTAGTGAAATTGTTTGGCTCAACGAGAGAGACCTGACGATATCAAAATTAATAAAATATGAGTCAAATCAAGTCCGGATAAAATCGTTAAGTAGAGGTTCAAACGAATTTCAAATTTGACATGTTTATAGTCAAACTGAGCGTCTTGTAGAGACAAATCCTTCAAGCTCAAGATCGCTCAATTATGACATCATTAAGGCTCCAAATGTTCAATGAATGTTTTTCAATCGAGGAAATCTCTCAGAGTCGTTTGCTGAAATGGTTTAAAATTTCCTACTTATTTGTAGAGAGGCATTTGTTAGAGTCTATAGAGCCCTACCTTTTTTTGAGAGGTGGGAGACATTAAGTTAAAAAAAGACTGAAGTTTGAGTAATGAGTGGTAGTCCAACATTGCTTTACATTGTAAATCCGACGAATCCCTCTCACTTCTACAGTTGTCGACGATCGTTGACCATCCCCTAACCACCGTTGACCACTTTCGGTCTCGCTTGACTCATTGCAATGAAACCCCATGCATAATCATAACTTGAACTGCACGTTCCTGACATGCATTACAAAGTAACGAGCACCATGCAGAACAACACACCTCATATATTGTGCAACGACCCCTCTCAAAGAAGACATAACATTGCACCCCAAATACGATTCAACAATGCCTTCTAAAGATGGTGCGAAAATGAACCTCGAATACGGTACAACAATACAACCCGATGATGGTGTTACAATACACCCCACATATGATGCAACGACACATTCTAAAGATTGTGTAGCAGTGGATCTTAAACTAGGTACAACGACATACCCTGATGATAGTACGTAGTTGTTGGCATCAATATTTTATGTCGCAAATACCGGATACCCATTTAATGTTGTGGGAGCGTGCGACACTCACGCGTGCCCTCCCATAGCTCAAGGAGTTCTTCGGGACGATGGTTAATTAAAATATAAGAGAAGACTTTGTAACATACTTTCCGTCCTTAAGAAAATTCTTACAAGTTCACGTAGGTCAAAGGACCGCTAAATCCAATTTTCATAATTTTTTTGAATTATATTTTAATTACTGTTCTTTTTAGTTGATTTTTAATGAATAAATAAATATAAAATATATTTTATTTTGAAAATTTCATTAATATTTTTCTTTAATTCCTCTAACTGCACAGAACCTAGAGAAATTAATTTCATAATTTTCCAAGTTTTATTTTATTTTTTTAAATTATTTTATTAAAAAATAGGAAAGTACATATAATTACTTAAAATACATTTTTATAATCCCAAAAATTTATAGAAAGATTTTGAAGTTATTTTCTTCAATCAGAAAGTGATACATTTTGACATATTTGGTATTCTTGTGATTTTTGTTATTTTAATTAATATTTAATTAAGAAAATAGGCTAAAAATAAAATTTTTATTTTAACTTCTATTTTATTTTTCTTAGGTAGTTCTGGTATTAAGGAACACTCCAAACCACTTTTTATAATTTTTTTTATTTACATTTTATTTTTAATAATTATTTTAAGCCAAAATCCTTATTTACTTAGAAAATACATTTTTATATTTAAAAATTACTTATGACTTCAAAATTTTTCAGGGACTTTCTAAGACCATTTCCTTCAATTTGGATTATTTTTGTATTTTTCTTAATTTTGGTAATTTTCTTAATTTTAAAATAAAAAAAATATGCTTTAAATTTTTGTAATTTGATTTTATTTTTTCCAAGTTCCGCTGATCATAGTGAATCTACCAAATCAATTTTTATAATTTCTAACTAATATTTCATTTTCTTATAATTATTTTAAGCAACCTAAGAGTAATTTACTTTGAAAATTAGTGTTTCTAATGTTAGATGTGTCCTCTGACTTTGGAAAAATCAAAGAAGCATATGAGGAAAGAAACCTCCAAATTTCACATTTTATGATTAATATTTAATTATTTATATTTTAAAGAAGTTTCAGAGTATTTAATTATTTTAAAATAAATATTAACCAAATATTTTTTTTTAATTTTTAGTCCACATTATTCTCCTCGGCTCACTGAGCACAAGGGTATTTTTATTTTATTTTTAGCATTTTTTTACACCAAGTTATAGATTTTTGAAGTTTTTTAATTATTTAAATCAGAAAATACCCCTAATTTCCTACTTATCCACGTTGGCGCTTGTTGGATCCTCGACATCTCTCAAAGCATATGTGGCACACTCCCATTCGCGGCACTTTAAGAGTCAGCTGCCACACATCCCGCGGTTTCCGTTCCATCTCCTCATTTTCCGTTCCATCTCCTTGTTCGACAGCGTCCGAGCCGTTTGTTCAATACACATGTGAATGGAAGACATCCACTCATCATTCTAAATGCTCCCTAACCCGAGAACTATTCATTTTCTAACCTTAAGATCTCACTTGATAATCAACTAAAATAAGTGAGGTTTGTTCCTACACCTTCATCTAAGTGAGACAAACACATTTGCATGGCTAGATACGTATGCATTTAAACTTTTTTTCGCAAAAGCCCAAATCGAGGTTGAATTCGGGGGTTTTGATCCACACCTTTGTCTAAGAGGTGTAGCCTCATTTGGATTGGTTCTTAAGCTTCTTTTTTTGTTCTTCGAATGTTCTCCAACCTTCAGTTTGATTTGTGGTTGGGTTTGTGTTGGAGTTGGATCAAATGGGTGGTACAGGTCTGGTTAAAGTCTTGGTTAGGGTGCTTGAGATGATGGAGCTTCGATTGAGGGAAGTCATTTTGAAGTGTGTGGAAGCTTTTGGAAGGTTCAATTTGGAGTTTGGATGAGTTTTATGGAATGGTCAAAAAATTCCCTGGATTTGAGCTTCAAAATTAGGGCAATGCAGTGGGGATGGAGGCTAGAAAATGGTAGGGTTGATCTTCTCAAGCTGTAGGAAGGTCTAGGAAAATTTTGGCAGGGCTTCACCAAGGTTTGTGCCACACTCTTCTTTTGGCCGTGAGGGGGGTTTAAATAGAGGAGCTTAGGGTGGCCAATTGGGTTAGCCATTAGGTGCAGGAGGGAGCTTAGGTGGAGGTGATGTGGAGGTGAGTGACTAATTGGAGTGAGCCACAAAGGATGGGTTGTAATTCGGGTTTTAGTTATGGTGGAGCTTTCGTCCATGGGGTTTTCTAGCTACCAAGGTGGTCGGCCGGCCAGGGAGGAGCCCCCATCAGGTTCAAGGAGGCCAAGGCTTGATTTTGGTGAATTTAATTTGAGATTGCCATCTGTAAAGACTTGGATCAAATTGGAATGGAGGTAAACCAATTTTCGGGTCAATTTGGGTCAAGGCATGGATTTAGGTTGGGTTCACCCACCAAAGCTGGTTTGGGGCTGAGGGAGATCAAGTGGGTCAGCTGATATGGTGTGGAGAGGTCACCATCCAAAGGATTACATGGATTAGAGTGAAGCATAAAAAGAGTTAAAAACTTTTTTAAGGGGAGTTAAAAGTGACTCCTCCTTCTGCCATTAGTGGAATGATGACATAGCCATGGCTCATATGGCTTGCATATAGCTTGGAGGTGGCTTCATGGCTTGTTTTTGGCTTGGCTCACTTGCATGAGAATGAATTTTTGAATTTCTAAGTAATTTTGAGAGGGTTTGTCACTAAGACAAGTTTAGAAAATTTTAATCATGAATTTAGAACTTAGGGCTTCATTTCAATTAAGTGGATGATAAGATGGGATTTGCCATGTGGGATTTAAACATGGGCTTTTAGAATAAAGCATGATGGGCTAACTTTAGGCTTTTGGAATAAGGCATGTTGAATTGATTTTGGGCTTGGGTTTTTAGTTTTATTTATTTATTTATTTGAGTTCAATGATATGAAATTGTTCACGATGGGCTTGGATTTCAGTAAAGTTGGGTTTAAAATGGATGTCGGCACTATTTTTGGTGTGGGGTTTGCCCGTAAGAAGCTGTCGATCATCGGAATTGAAATCCCGTTGCCCGCTTCGGAAGGACGTTTTAAAAAAATTTTAGTTTTGAAAAAAAAAAAAAAAAAAATGAAGTCAAACTGACCCCATAATTTTCATAGTTTAAATGAAAGAGCGCTTTACCTCAAATCCTGTATCTATCCCAAAGGATGAACACAAGAATTGAGGGTGAGGCTTGATCAAATAAACTAGAGAAAGTTATGACATCCGTTTGGTCTGCGAAAACCAATATATTGGCCGACAAATTCCCCTATTTAATATAAGGAATTAAATAGGGTTTATATTATGCTGGGTTCGGGAAAAGCTTCCTATAAGGGCAAGCCCCTATAGTTAATTACATCTTAGGTAACAAAAGTTACCTAAGAATACTCTTGATAAAAATCAAGAAAAATTATCTTCAAGGAGTTCAAATAGTAAGGACATCTCAAAGATATCGGACTAAGGAGTATGAAGGGGGATTGATTCAAATTTGGAATTCAAATTTGGAGGAGTCCGAAGGAGGAAACACTAGAGGATGTCACAGATTCGAAGGAGAACTTCGATGACTTCCTAAGCTATCCTATTATTTGGCTTCAACTTAGGAGAAATCATTTAGATGTTTCATCCTGCAATTTTT
>NW_018164698.1:1427403-1427844 GCF_001263595.1 Phalaenopsis equestris | reverse complement strand
GAAAATATTTTTGAAATGTTGTGGGGGTGATTTATTATTTTTTTTTCTCATGCAGGTATGTAAATATAAGCATGAATAAAAGTAAAATAGAAAAGTACAAGAAAGACTATAAAATGCTGTAAACTGTAAAAGTGTACCTGACGAGTCTTCTTGTTCCACCACCTGAAACTCAAAATGCATGTCAGAGTATTTATTATAGAGCTGGAAAAGTAAAGTTTTGGAGACCTTCCTAACTCTATGTTGTGTATTGAAATTCCTTAAGTTTTAAGGATAATATCATTAAGCGAAACTAATTAAGTTTAATAGATCCCTAAGGTATTTACCAGATTAAGAGTAGGGAGCAGATCCATGCAACCTTCTTTATGTCTGGTAAAAGGCCTTGGATTCATTTAAACTTTATTATGTTATTTAATAATTCATCCTGAATATCCTGATGCTCAG
>NW_018164698.1:1411633-1421870 GCF_001263595.1 Phalaenopsis equestris | reverse complement strand
TGAACCATGGATTAATATATTGTGAAGATATGGTGTATCCTAGTTCCAGGGTCGACTCTAAAGTCAAGTAATCCTATAGTGATTCTTCTTAAATTCTCTTATAATGATCTTACCTACTAAATGCTAGAGGTTGAGATCAATATGTGGAATTTCAAGTTGAATAAAAAAAAGAGTTTTGAATTTCTAATAGTGGGGTACCTCTTCTAGTTTTCTAAGACTAGTCAATAGGAAAGTCCTATGGCTAGACCTAGGCTACTAAAGAAGTTTTCTAGACCTCAACCAAAAGTGAGGTCAATAATGGATTTGGTGGAAAATTGAGGCAATTTAGAAATATTGAGTAATTTTGATAATTTTGGCAATTTCGGTCAATTTTGAGGATTTTTGGGATAAATTTGAGAATGACCTTTGATGAAAAATTGGGAATTCAGAGAGTTTTGGGATCTTTAAGGTTTAGAGGGCACTTTGGTTATTTTGATGGAATTTGGATAGAGTGAACATGCAAGCCATGAAACTACCCTAAAGCCATAGAATCCATAGGAGAACTCAATTTGAATCTTTCACATGCTGGTCCTAGCCATCTTAACCAAAAGCTAAAGGCTTGATACCACCCATGTTAGTTTCAAAAGGAGTTAGGAAGTAGGTCAAATGTAAGTGATTTTGTGGTTTGGGGATGTGTGATTTTGTGATAGGTTCAAGTGCGTGTGTGCAAGTCCGAGCCACCCAAAGTTAAAGAGGGTGCCTCTAAGGCCTTAGTTGACTCTATAGGAATTCCCTCTGAGCTTACTCATGCTGGTTTCAACCTTTTAAGCACTAGAGGTTAGAGCTAACATGCGAAAATTCAAAAAATAATATGGAAGTGCTTAGAATTTTTAAGCGATGTAGGCTCCACTACTAGTCCTCTTGGATAGTCGACAAGAAAAGTCTATGGCTAGATCCTAGGCTTCCAAAGAAGAGAAACTAGACCTCACTAAAAATGAGGTCAACATCGTCAGTCTCTGGGAAAGTAGGTGCCAGTCCAGGAGCTCCAAAAACCCATTAGGATAAAAAGTAGCTACCCAAAGCCCAACACCTAAGTGTCGGGGCCCCAGAATGTGGCACCAAACCACTTTTATACCAAACATTTTCTCACAATTTTCATCAAATTGAGGCCGACACCAGCTCCTAGGCAATCTAAAAATGCAGGATCTCCTTAAACAAAGTGGAGAGATAACCTTTTTTTAGGCCTTTTGGAGGGAAAATTGGAAAGGGATGGCAACCATTTTTGGTAAGAAGAAGAGGAAAGAGGTTGGATTTCTCTAAAAGAGCAAGATGAGAAGGCTTGGGGTGGATATTTTTAGAAGGATCTTGGAGAAAATCCTTGAGAAAAGCTTTTGGGGAAGAAGGAGAAAGCTTCTTCTCCTTCATTCTTAACCCATTGTACCCTTCTTCTTCCTACATAAAATTTCTTCATCGTCATCTTCTTCTTGTTCCTCCTCCTCCTCCAACATCTCTTAAAGTGTGTGAGGGAGTTTCCTTGGATGAGCAACCTTGAAAATAAATGGAAAAAAATTCATCATTCCTAATGGGGAAGGAGATCTTCATCCCAACAAGATAGGAGCAAGGAGTAAGCACAATAACGCTTCATCAACCTTCGTGTGGTGAGAAACTTCTAAGAACTCTAGCATTTGTTATTCATAGCAAGCCTCTAGGTCTAGATGTTAGAAAAAATAAGGCTAGCCATTCTGTTAGAGCGAGTCATTAGGTTAGGAAGCATTGTTTTTTTTTCTCTCAACAAATCTTTGAGTTCTTTTGCTAATCCCTAGCACATTAACCCAGTCTACCAGGAACCTAGCAACCTCATGGTTATTCGGTGGCTTCAACACTTGATGAATGGGTTGAAGTCACTTCAATCTGAATAAAGAAGAAGTCCTTTGATCCACATTCCTTAGACCGCAAAGGCTATATCCATGAAGGAAAACCTTCATTTCGTGAAGGTTGTCTTCTTCATAGAAAATCCTCTTCGTGCTTGCCAAATAATTAGAGATATGCCCTCCATTACGTTCCTAACAAACTGTAACTATAACTTCATCAAATCCTAGATCCTATGTGAGATCATTAGAACGAACTTAATTAGACATAAATCACATTGATTAACATTTAATTGCATGTATTTCATGATGCCTTGTATGTAGCATTCAACAAATGTAAACACTTCAGTTAGATCGACTGCCAAGGCCTGATTGACCGATCAAATGGGTTGATCGGCCATGAAGGCCTTATCGATAGATCAAATAGGTTCAATAGGCCACAAAAGTCTAAACAACCAAACACTTCAGTTCAATCAACCAACAAGGCTCGAACGACCGATGAATTTTGATTCAATTGGTCACATAGGTTTGATCAGTCAATCACTTTGGTTCGATCTGCCATCAATGTTTGATCAACAAAACAAATCAATTTGGTTTGATCGATCACCAAGATCTATTATACCAATCACTTTTGTGTTTGATCGACCACCTAAGCGTGATCAACCAACCACTTTTGCAAGTCGCTTTCTTGCACTTACATTTGCATTACTCGCATGTTCACGTTAATTGCTTGAGTTTTTGTTTTTTTGTGCAACAAAAAAATATATTTTGAATGATTCTTAGATCATTAAACTCATTGCACATAAAAAACAAAATTTTCCTTTGGCATCTGCTTGCATGTGATTTCTCTTTGAACACTGTTACTTGTGGTATCACCGCACACATATGCCACCATATGTGTGTGGCGCGTTACTTACATATTTTTAGTGAGTGGTGGCTAGCAATGCTAGCCCACCGATGTGTAAGTTTCCTAAACGAAAAACATGGAATCCAACCTCTTATGGCATCACACTTGAATGTCGTAAGTATTTCACGTTGTGTGCTCTTCGGGTTACGCTATAAAGCCACTGAACCCATTGAGCACACAATGTGTGCAAACTTGAATGCCACTTGTATTTTTCATAATTTAGTTATTTGCATTTTTGCATGTTATTTAAATCGCCTTTCGGCGTCCGTCGTGATCGTTTGTATCTCACTCGAGCACCCACGATGTGCTGAATCCTTGTTGCATGATTGCATGTGAATTGCCCATGTGTTTTTATAGAAAATTAGGTTCATTAGATGAGTGATCCCCCTGTTGATCATGATGCTTTAATGAGCATTGCTTGCTGAGTAAATCTCAATGAGCAATGCAAATTATTGCATCGAGAACAACATACGTGTGCTAAGGTTCCAAAGGTTCTAGTGCATGTCACCTTACATGTTACGAACCCGAATTTAATGGTCCTAATTTAAAAAAAAACATTATATTTTCTTCATTTATGCTATCTGCCTTATTTTAAAACTATGCACTTACCAAAACTAGGCCATGTTAAAGCCAACCCTTTTAAAACTCTCCTTGGGTGACAAACATTAGACCCCTTAGATGTTTAAGATGGGGTCGATATCAGTGACCCCATCAAAGTCATAACCCTTACACTGCACACATATTTAGATGCGGTGACTAAGACACTATTATGTAGCTTATGTGTCAGTATAGAACTAGGATGCTTAGCTAGTTTTTATGATGTCATGACTATTGTTCTCAGCTATTTTGTTGTCATAGCCAGACATCCGTTTGATTGTTGCCTTTGTGTGTTTACTGGGTGTAGAATCGCTCACTAGTATATTAAAATCATTTTCTTGCAGGGACTCATGCTTAAAAATAAATAAAAAGAGGAGGAGCAAATAATGATTTAAAACTAACATTTTCTACAAGTTATGTTTTGTTTTTCTCTCGTTAGACATGACTCATTACACATTGAATTAATATAACTCGTGCTAACTTCTCTGTAGATTTCGTCTTTCTTTTTTTAAATTTCATATGTATTTTTAGAGTTTATAAGGATTTCGTATCAGAAATATAGGCACATGCTCTTAGGTGCACAATGCACCAAACCGCATGATGGGGACTAGGAGCAGCTACTCATGCCCCATACTGTAAGCCCAAATTTTTTTAGTTGTATAGAACTAGGACTGAACATGTATATGTGAAGTACGATTGTTTTTTTTTTCTATTTTATGGGATATGTTGTTGATCTAGTGACATTCAGTTTATTTTTTTCATTTCATTTGGCTTGTTTTACAGCTGCGCAGCGTGCCTGATATTTTCTTCTTTTTTTTTTGGCTTATGGTTTTTCTGGACTCTTCAAAAAATGTGATCTAAGCAAATTAAGGAGAATTTGAAAACTCTAATGATAAAAAAAAATTTGATTAAAATATCCGAACTTTAAAATGAGCAAATTACTTTCTGCACTTACTTTTTATGCATTGTCATCAGACTGCTTTTAAAATGGGTTGTATTATATGACTATCTCCCAAATCATCCCTAATAGAGTCTCTACAATTAAATAAATTTGTAGACAACTACATCATTCTTCATGTCCCAAGGATGAGCTCCTTTGCTCAATCGACTAAGCTAAGTATAGAACTTCTACCTAGCAGATTGTCTAGCATGATTAGGGTGTTAGAGGCTTCCCTGACTCAGACGAGGTTTAAGTTCTTTGTGATAGTGCTTTTGGCTTTGTAGCTAGACCTCTCTTTCCTCTTACTTTATTATTAGATATTCATCATTTAATTGATAAGTATAAGTTCCATATTTGCCTATTTTACCTCTTATAGAGTCATATAAATTCAAGGTTTTTTTCCTCTAGCCTTAGAGCTATAGGGATTCCCTTGGATGTTGCAAAACATGGATTGCTAACAAGGATCCCTGGTTGAGTTGGGCTGACTACTTTCAAGACCAGGTAGACTTATAGTCTCCATAGCTTGGAATGACGAACTTATGGTATTCTGATCTGGCTACCTCCACCTGCTTAGGGATTCCTTCCCTTCATGTTGACATTTCTTTTAGCCTTGTCATCCTTGTGAAACAATCATTGACATTTTCTTATGGGGCCTGCATTCCTAGGCTTGTCGCCCTTAGTGGATATGATAATTTACCCTCTGCTTTATGACCCGGTAAAAGCGTTGAAAGTATTGGGACTCTCCCACTTGAGATGATAAAAATCCTTTAGTTTCTCAAACAACCAGATATCATAAATATTGTAAGGAAGATCCTTTTTATCGAGAATATTTTTAAGCAATTCTCAAGATGTAACTAACCAAAGAAATACATTTCTTTGAAGCTTCTCTTGACCCAAAATAAGAAAAAAAAAACTTAATTCTATGGTTATGAGTTTCTTTATCAGGCTTTCTTTGCATAAATGGCTTCAAATCGCTTCAATCCGATCTCATTTTGGATGTACATTCTAGACCAATTGTGGGAAGTTTACCTAAAAGTTCTCTTCATTCTTTTTTAATTGTTTGCCTATTTTCATCGTATTCCCCTTATTTCTGATTCCTCTCCTATTTTAATCATCTTCATGTATGAAGATGGTAAGACAAGCATCGACTCCGAAACATACAAAAAGAACAAGAACACATATAGGATTCTATGCAAGAGAATATGTAAGGGTGAACAAGTGCAAAAACAAACACACATGATGTGGTGCATACTGACAGGAGAATGTCAAGAAGCAGATGCACGACATATTATGCCTAAGTAGGGTACAAGTACTCATTATAAGCATATGAGGGCACATGCATGTAGATGCATAGCATGGTGCCGATGAAAATGTCCTAATGTTGGTAATGTAAAAAAACATGCAACAATGCAACATTCAAGTGAATTTGAGTGATTGTACAATAAATATAATCAACTCGAAGCCACCTAATTGATCGAGTCAATAGAAGTAGTCGATCGATACAATCTGGCTAGAGGCAGCTGAGTGATTGGGTCGACAGAAGTGTTTGATCGATACAATTGAGCTGGAGGTTGCCGATCAATCGAGTCGACAAAGGTGGCTGATGGGCTAGAGGCAGCCAATCGATTTGGTCAATGAAGGTGGTTGATCGATACGATCGAGCTGGAGGAGTTCAATCAATCAGATTGACATAAGTGGTTGATTGATGCGATTGTGTTGAAGAAGGTCGATCGATCAAGTTGACGGAGGTATAGCCAATCAAGCAGGACATTGTAAGCCATCAATCAACAACACATGCAAAAAATAAACATTTTAATGCACGTTTTAATACATGTTGTGCACACAACATAGATGTTAATACATGCAAAAGATGAAGCCAAATCAAATCAAATGATGAATCAGACTCATCCTAATGATCCCACGAGAATTTATGGTAAGATGGTAATGAAGTGTACCAACCAATCATCGTGGAGCGAGGGGCGACCCACCATCTTTTGCCTGACATATAACGAAAGTTCTTCATGAAAGAAAAAAAGCTCCATATTCTAGAGAATGTCAAAATCATGGGAATTTTTGTTCTCTAGACTCGAACGGGTGTCATTCTGCCTGTCATGAGAATGAAACTACTAGTGAAAATGCGAGATTGTTACAACCTCGTCTTTCAGTATTAGATCTACGAGCATGGAGAAAATCTCATGGATCGTGGGGGATCACAAAGAAAAAAAGCTCCTAACCTAATGGTCCACTCTAACAAAAAACCTAATATTATAACAAAAAGCATAGAGACTTGATAGAAAGACAACACAAGGGTTTAGAGAAGTTACTCATCGTGCGGAGGTTGATTAAGCATTCACTTTTCTTGCTCCTCGCTCTAACCTTGCTAGTTGAAGCTCTCCTTCTTCCTTAGGAGAGATGAAGCTCACCTCCTTCAATATAGCTTATCTGAGAAACTCCCTCACACACTCCAAGAGGAGTGCAGGAGAAGAGGAATATGAAGAAGAAAATTCATGGAGGAAGAAGATAAAATTGGAGAAGAAAATGAGGAGGAAGAAGCTTTTTTTTCTCACCAGCTCTAGAGCACTCCTCCACATATACCAAAATCTTAGCCTTTCTCTCTTCTTTTTTCTAAAAAAAGTCACTCATTCCTTTCTAAAACTCCCTCCAAAAGTTATAAGAAGTGGCATCATTCCACTTTTTGCCTCCTTAATGCATATCTCCTCTGTGCCCTAGAAAATCTTGAATTTTTAACTGCTTGGGGGTTTGGGTCAGCTTCGATTCAGCCAAAATCCTTAGAAAAATTGGGATCTGGAAGAAGGCTAGTGCATAGGTGCTGGTTTGAGCGCCTAGGTGCCAAAAATGGCTGCATACTTTCTGTCTTTTCTATTTTTGTGGCTATTGGGAGCTGTTTATGACGCTTGGGCTCCTAGACTGGGTGCCTACTTGCCAAGATCTCGGGTATATGGCCCCTGGGGATGTTCTGGACGCCTAGGCACCTAGCCTGGCCCATAGGTGCCTAAGCGTCAGTCTAGCTTGGTGAACCCCAACCTTCGCGAAAAGTGTCAGACGAAGGGTTTTTTCAACCATTAAGGTGTAGGAGACTATGTATGACTAGAACATGGTTTCGTAACTTCAAAATGAGCATTTTTATAGGTTTTATGTCAAAGATTTTAATGTCAACGGGCGTTCTGAACCACGGCGCAAATGTATCTTCCCAAACTCTGATTTTCCATAAACGTGTGTGAAAGGGATTTATGAATTCCTCGTGTTACGGGAGGCTACGTATGAACATTATATGATCTCATAACATTTGAAATGACCTCCAACGTGTGTGACATCAAAAATTGTTGCTAAGCAGAAGACAATAATTCTTTAATAAAAGAGTCAAATAAAAATATACGTCTAATATTCTACTAAAGAAATGAATAAACTCATGCATCATAGTTAGATTAAATATTTTCCTTATCCATTTTCTTAACCGAAGATTCTCATTATATTGTATCATACACCTCATATACATACTCCATGTACTACATGCATGCATAAACTTTAGAGCTAGAATGGCTAAAACATCCTTTTCCAAATGGACCTTAAATTCAATTTAATCAATTAAAGTAGTTCCAAGCATTGTTCTTGCAAAGGCAAATGTGAATATCTTGTACTACTTCTAGTTGTCAATTTTTCCTTTTCATTAAAAAGACATCTAAAAATAATAATTTATTTATATTTAAAAAAAAATTATTTAACTAACCCCTTTAAGAAAATGTTTACAGCCTTCCAAGCTTTATGTTCGACTTACTTTTCATATAATTAAAAATAATTAATAACAACCAACTCTTATGAAATATTCTACTTTGGCCTCTAACTCCTGCCTATTTTTATTTTGAATTTTTAATCCAATAAATCATTGGTTGTTTATATTAAAATAATATTGTTTTTTTCATGATTTAATTTAATAAACCATTATGAGTCAACTCACAATTTATTAACTTCATTTGTTGCCCCATGTAGATCATTTAAATGACCTAGTACAATAATGACAGAAATGAATATAGTATCCAACTAATAGATATAAAATATAAATTTATTTCAATATTTTAATTATTATTTCATAATTTTATTTTAAACAAGTGATTATTAATTTGTAAAGAGACTTTTGAGTCACCCTTGACGTGAACATGACAAGTTAAGGATGAAAACGAGTCAGAGTTGGGCTCGAGTTATCTTCGATATGTGCTTCAGCTCGATTAATTAATCTAATTTGAGCCGGCTTGTTTATTATGAAAGAGAGAAAACATTACCAATTCGAACTAGTGTTATAATAAAATGACAAATAGAATGAACATTTAAGAGAAAATTAATATAAAATATTAAATATTTTAATCATTGAAATATATATTGAGTATTTTTTTTTATATTAATTATGTTTTAAATGAGCTGACTCGGGATCTAAGGAGTCAGGTTGAATAGATTGTGCTTGTCTTGTTAGCTCATCGGCCTCACTTCAAGAGTCAATTATGGAGCCCGGCCAAGCCAAAGCTAGCGCACGGGTTAACTTGGCTCAGTTACAACCCTAATGAAAATTATATTAATACTATAATTTTACTATAGGGAAGTAAAATAAATATGTTAGAGTAGAATAGCTCTTCAAAGAGCATAACACCATTTGCTTTAAGTTTATATTACAGATGCGTCCATGAAGTATAAAATTTGATCCTCCATGGAGCATAAGAAAGCTATCACAATCATTAGTAAGCAACCAAATAGTAAGAGCATCTGCATTTATAAACAATATTTCAATCTCAGCTCTCTACATGCCATTTGAAGTCAACATCAAAGAATCATATTTCAATTCACAATCTGTCCTCTAGACCTAACGCGAGAGGGGCTAGGGCATCGAAGGGCAAATTGATATTTCAACAAGGGCAAAACTGATACATCCAAAGGGGGCAGAAGACCAAATTTTCTTTCCATATAAATAAAAAATTTGAATTTGAAGGGAGGGATGCAATTTTAGGTTGGAATGAAGTGAAGCGATCAGTAGGAAACTTCCGCTCGTAGCAAGCGAGGGAGAAACATGAAATGGGAGAGGATTGGCGCATGGTGGAGGAAGGAAGATGAACTTGAGCAGCTAAATGATAATATGGGATTTTGATTTTGCCAAAGGCATGTGATAAATTTTATAAAGTTTGTCATTTGAAAGCTAACATAAACTTGAATGCCATTTTTTTCATCAAGTTTATCATTTGTAACAAGCTTATATATTTGTCAATATTAGATGAATTATTAAATTTGAAAAATAAATGATTTTATTAGAAAATACGGACATAATTTATTTTAGCATGGCAATGGATTAAAAATGGTTCAAAATATGAGGAATAGAAAATGATCAAAGGCTACATAAATGATTTTTTTTAAGAGGGTTTATTTATTTATACTATATGTTTCTTATGTATATACATATATAATGCCTAAAGTTTGATATTTCTGCATATAACTCTTAAATATTTAAAATCACGTTAAAAAGGCTATAGATCAAGGTTCAGAAAGTCGGACCGGACATTGAACAGGTAAATGGAGAGGTTTAAAGTTCAAAAATTGAGCCAGGGTTGAACCGGGATTCAACTTGATGGCGTACTAAATTATAACTTTATTTAAATTTGATAAAAATGCTGTAATTTAAAAAAAAAATGATTGTAAAATTCAAAATAAATGTCTCATTATTTAAATAATCAACATCATAATAATTTTAGCATGTTATTTAAAAAGTTAATAACAACTAATTTAAGAAAATTAAATATGAAATATGAATAGTGCACTATTATTATTTTTAAGAAAATTTTAGGGGCATTTACATACATACCATCCATGTCTTACTTATTTACATATCTAATAACAAAAAAAAAATCCATGCAACTTTTCTTTTTACTCAGCTTGAAATTCCACATA
>NW_018164698.1:1407164-1411533 GCF_001263595.1 Phalaenopsis equestris | reverse complement strand
TTCGTGTCCTTCTTTGAGTTTTCCAGCATCTTCGTACGCCTTCGTCTGCTTAGTTTGCGACATCTTCGATCCATAGTGAAGTCGAAGGAAACTCGTTGCTTCTCTGCCTTATCTGTGGTCTTCTCGTTGCTCTGCCCTAGCGTGATCTTCCCAGAACACCGACAATCCTCTCTGTCGCGATTAAACTTTGCCTTCTGAGCCGCACAATCCACCGCTGCAGCACTTCCCTAGTGACGACTCAGCTTGCACTCCACTTCGTCGCGTCGTCTCTGCCCTAGCTGCGACTCTCCTCGTCATCCTGCGATCTCTTCATCAAGGGGCATAGCCGCAATCTCCTCTCCTCCCTGTGTCTCTACCCTAACTGCGACTCTCCTTGTCAACCGTCATCTCTAACCTAGCTGCGGCTCTCCTCCCTCATGTCGGCCTTAGAGCTTTGGTCCTCTCCTACCAGAAATCGTTGAGGAAGGTACCGAATGTTTAAGCAACTGCTGAAATTCACAAGAGGACTCATCTTATGGAATTGCAAGGAGTTCAGCAACGCCATCAGGGGATCTCCAATCATGCTTTCCTTTTAAACTTTTTGCCACCTCGAGTTGCAGCGCTGGTCTGGTTTCTTATTCTTGTTGTTCTCTGCTCTTTTCGTGAAGAACAAGGTGGAAAAGAAGTATGTCTTGAAGAATATCAGATTTGATCGATAAACAGATAGATCTGCTCGCTAAAAGATGGAACTTATTCTGAAGTACAAAATCCATTCATTGTGGAATATAAGGATTCTTGGGTTGAAAAAGGTTGTTATGTTTGTATTATTATTCATCTGATTCGAATTTTCATCGCTAGGCATTGTTGCTTCTGTGGCATCTTCGACCGCTTCTGATCGATAAACAGATAGATCTGCTCGCTAAAAGATGGAACTTATTCTGAAGTACAAAATCCATTCATTGTGGAATATAAGGATTCTTGGGTTGAAAAAGGTTGTTATGTTTGTATTATTATTCATCTGATTCGGATCTTATTCTTTAGGCATCGTTGCTTCTATGGCATCTTCGACTGCTTCTTACGTTTCACTTCATCTGCTTAAGCTTCAACTTCGGCACTCGTTAGATCTATGTCTTCAGCTTCGGCACTATTGGGCTTCAGCACTCTTAGGCTTCGACACTCTTGGGTTTCGGCACTCAAGCTTCGGCACTCTTGGGCTTCGACACTTTCAGACTTCAACACTTTCAGGCTTCGACACTTTTGGCTTCGGCACTCGCTTCTCGAGGATTTTTAGTCTTGACAATGTTATCAATTTCTTGTTGGCAAATTGATGCTTCTTAATCAGTCAGCATCAATTTGAGGGGGGATGTCAATCAGGAAAAACGAAAATCAGGTAGCTAAATTAGGAGTTTTCTATAATTAGGAGCTTCCCTATTTAAATTATTTTCAATGTCTTTATTATGATTTATTTCCCTTTTAGCTGAATATTTAAAATCAAATATGTATTATTAGGTAACCTAATAATAGATTATGCAGAATATTTTGTACCTAAAATAGATTGTAAAAATATTATTTAAGGGGATGAAAGCAAAGGGAAAAGACATAGAACCTACTCAGGATTCAGCCTATTTTTCTCAAAACTTTGACAGAAGACTTGGGTCATGTCCTTGCTGGCTTACATTATTTTAATAGTGAATATAAAAATATAAATGATTGACATTTGCACTTCATGAGCTCAAGTTAGCATTAAATTTGTTATGCTCGACGAACTACTATAAGGGGTGGATGGATTTTGCTTTTAAACTTTTAGGTCATAAATTTTCATTTGAACATTTTGAATTTTACACTTTTATCTTGATTCAAGCTTGAAATAATGTATATTCAAATTTGAGACATTTTGAAAATAGCCCACCCCCCTGATTGAGATTTAACATCAACATAGCCATTATTCGAGTATATAATTATTTCTTTTAGTTACTCTAAACATCGTCAACTCCGCATCTTATTCGCAGAGGATCGAATATGCAAATTGCATATAATTTGAATTCATTTGAAAATGTATTATGTTATGGATCCTATGAACTTTATATATAAAGATTGAGCCTGGGGATTAAGACTTAGGGTTTCACTTGTATATACTATGTTGAGAGTTTATGTTTTTTAAATAAAATTTCCTTAGGTGAAGATATTAAATGTCATATATAAATGTGTAAATAAGATACTTTTATTATTCAAAATAAATTTTTAGTTCTTGGTCAATCTCGTCACTTCAGTCCTTGTAAGGAGGAGAATCAAACTAAGTGAGGCTCAATCGTATCAACTCTACTTCATAAAGAAGACGATCAAACTGGTTAAGTGAAGGTTATGACAACCTTACAAACAAGTGGGCACTCCATAAAAAAATGTGCATTAAACAAATGATTTTGCTCATTTTAAAAAATTTATGTTGTAAGGCTATGAAATAACTATACAAATTTTAAGATAATTGCATGGTTCTCAAGATAGAAAATAAATTTCAACGCATATAATTATAGCCCATGCAACATTTTAGATAAAATATTTAGCATTCAACGCATTGATCAAAAGCACATTCGAGCATAAATAATTTATTAATTTTAATTCATTTATATTAGTCTACACAACATTCTCAAACTGTACAATTAAGTATTCAATTTCTTAGTCGAAAAAAATACAAACATTACAAAACTTATTTTATAATCGCCCGCTTTATTTAGACTATAAAATTAAGCGTTCAGTACATTGTCATGAGCATATATGAGCTTTTAATTTTGATGATATGCATCTCAACGCACTTGCACCATGCAATTATATGAATTTTGATGAATTTACAAGAAGCTTTTGCACGAGTTTCATGCATATGCAAGATACAATTACTCATTTTAAAGAATTTTGGTGATCACCTCTTAATTGTGCAAATGACATGTAAATACTCTGATTTTATCTTTTCCACATTATTTAGTGTACTTGCACAAACTTTGAGGCAATGCATTTGAGTGGAGAAATAATTCATAAAATACATGCAAGGCCCTACATTGAATACACAAATATTATTTCATTAAAGATATAGACAATATTTCATTTGATCTTTTAAACAATCTTTTAAGCCCGCTTTTGTGTATGTGTTGCAAATTCGGTGGCAAATTAAACATCTGACGATCTTGCTCAGCCATTTCAAGTAATATTTTTTCGTAGCATTTAGGCCATTGTTTGTTGAATTTTTAATATTCAAGAAAGCTTCATTCATGCTCGTTGATTAGAGATTGAATCCCCTATAAATTTCATGTGGATTTTGTTTAGGCTTGTTGGAAAGCTACATTATTACAATTTTCATTCATACTCATAAACAAACTATCGAGTCTCTTAAATTTCATGTATGCTTTGTTAGTGTTCAATAGTTTGAATGTTCATTTAAGGGTCTTCATATGCTCACAGACTAGCTATTGAGTTTGTTAAAGGTTTAGTTAGCGCTTTTTAATGAATTGTCAAATCCCATGTGTCCAATTTTGAATTCAAGGCATACAAAATTTTATTTTCATTTTGAATATTTAGTTTTTTCCTATTTTATAATTGCGCTCATTCATTTTGATTGCATTTTAAGTCAATAAATTCAATTTAACTGCTTAATTGAAATGGTGTTCAAATGGAATTTCAATAATCTTTCCATATTTCTCTGGAATAGAGGTGCCATCGAGAGTAATGAGTCTTCTCACCATGCCTAAAAAGGCATACATGATTGGTGTCGTGAGGCACCATGACTAGGCTCAACAAACCTACTGCACTTGAAAAAATATGCATACATCTTCTAGTATCAACATGAGAGGCAGAGAATTCGCAGCCACATAATGCGTATGACTACTTTAATTTTTTTTTTTTCCAACTAAGTTTGATCAACATGCATGACTACTTAATTTTACCGAAGTATCCCCATCATTTTGGAATAATGCACATGAGTATTTGAGTTTTGCAACATGCATGACTACTTAATTTTACCAAAGTTTCCCCATCATTTTGGAATAATGCACATGAGTATTTAAGTTTTTTAACACATTTTTTTCTGTCCAATACAAAGAAATTGATGGCAGAATGAAGAATTTGAGAAGAAAAAAAAAACCCTAAATACTTTCTCCTTTTTGTTCCATATCTTTTCCTCTCCACTTTGTTTATCTTTTTTGTTTCACTAAATTGTATTTTTGACCTATATATATCGCGTACTCAAATCAGTTGATCGGGCATCTGTTTGTCAGTTGTAAGTCCCCTCTGGTTTGGGTTTGATTCTCCCTGAGTGTAGTGTGGTACTCGAATTATAAGCGCATGAGGGATGACAGGGGCTCGTATCATAGGCTCCGGCCATTCCTTTTTAAATATATATATA
>NW_018164698.1:1339160-1406936 GCF_001263595.1 Phalaenopsis equestris | reverse complement strand
GTGTGTATATATATATATATATATATATATATATATATATAATGGGGACGGCGGGTAATTCTGCTAGGGTTTCACCTAATAGCAATTCCTTGCATTAAATTCTTCGGCTTCACTCCATCGGCTTTGTTTTTACAGTTTATGGCCGCACCTTTCTCACACGTCGTCTTCCTTCCTCTTGCAGATGTAGTCTCTCGCCACACGATACGAGGCGGTTTGCGTCATTTGCAATCTCTGGCCGCAGTTTTCTTGCGTGCACTCCTTGCATGTCAAGATGGCCTCGGGGCTCCGTTCCTACGTCGCCGTCGTTGTCGGCGATAACCCCGCTCGCGCCCCTATTTTGTGTATGTTCTCGTAGCAAAACCATGATACCTTAGCATTGGGCGTTGACATCGGATTTTTAAAAAAAACATCCCGTAAAAATGGAAAGACTCCAATCTTTCTCTCTGAGGCCGGATCTCCAACTTAGCTTCATTCTGCCGGCTAGTCTTAGTTGGTAAGTTCCTCTATGTAAACCCCAAACTCGAGCTAATTCGAAATGATTTTGAGCAAATGCGGCTAAGTGTGGCTAAAAGGGGAATGGGAGATTGATAAACCGAAAGGTAGGCATATTCTTATATAATTATCAGATGATGAAAACTATGCTCATTTGGTTGTGAGAAGATTCGTTCAAATAGATAAACGTGTGATGAAAGTTTTACAATGAACATTTGATTTTGACTCTCTCATTGAACCTCCTACTATTCCTGTATGGCTGCGCTTTCCGGGTCTGAAGTTCCATCTCTTCAATCACGAGCTCCTCTACTCCTTAGCTATGGTTTACCATAAACCCCTCAAAACTGATATTCCTACAATTAATTTGAGTCGGTCTTCTGAAGCCAGAGTTTTGATTGAACGAGACATTACTTTACCTTTTCTGACAGAGATCCAGATTGGCTCATAGCACCAGGGTTTTTTGTAGTGGGTGGAACTCGAACAGATCCCACTTTACTGCACTCACTGTCGTATGTTTGGACACTCTCACTCTCAATATCACCATTTGCACCCTCATTTAAAACCTCAAAGTAAAAATGTTCCGAGCCCCCTGCCCAAGCTCACACCTGCCCCTCCACCTCTGAGTGTAATCCACTGCCTATTGAAACATTGGTTGAAGCGTCATCAGCTCTCCCTCCCACTACCAGAGGACCCCCCTGACAATACTATTTATGTTTCTGTGTTTGATGTGCTGTCGAATAGTTCAGCTGGGAAACCTACAACTTCAAACATTTTTGAAAACAATACTGATGGACCATTACCTACAAAACACAATGTTCGACCTAATAATTAGGAGAGCTTTGAAGTTCCTCATCTTCAGAAAGCATCAGGTGCAGAACAGACAATTCATACTTCACATACCATAAAACATATCATTCTAGCAAAGGTTACCAATTTTTCTGTTGACAATTTTTCTGCTGTAGTTTTACCAGCTCATCATAACGAGCAAGTTGTTACTGTTAGTCAGACATAAGGGGTTCATCAGCTAATACATGTCCAGCAATCTGTCGACCAACAAACTGATTAGATGAGCCAGTGTTCGGATGAGGAATGACAAGTTTACACATCCATGAAGAAGAAGAAGAATGGAGACCTACTTGAGCTCATCAGAATCTTACTTAATGGATAATACATTGGTTGCTTCGGGTAATGGCACAAAATTCAATTTGTTAGCTGGCACCCTTCCTAGAACTAGAGGCAGAGGCAGTCTAAATTGGGTTATGCCTAGCTACTTGATTATGCAATTTGGCAGTTTTGTTTTTTTGGGTTTTCATGTTTTTTTTTTTTTTTTGATCTTTGTGTGTTGTACCGTGTGGGTAGGGTGCCTTTGTTGGGCCCTCTCATACAACCTATCTGTATATTTTTTTTTTAATATATTAGCTCTTGGGTTTTTTTAATATATATATATATATATATATATAGAAAGAGAGAAAAACAGAGACGCGAAAGAGAAGAAAGGTGAAAAAAATGTTCTCTCTAATTAAGAGAAATGTAGGAGATGAGGTCTCTTCCTCTAGGATTAGAACGAGAAAATAAGAGTAAAAGTGGTGTTGGCGGATTGGAAGGAAAAGTGGACAATGGTGTTAGCTTACTCAGTTGAAGGGGTTAACAAGATTGCTCACAACTGACAGCAATGAGTCGGTGGCAAAAGAAGTCGAGAAAGGTAAGATTGGGGAATCAGGATGGCTATGAGTGTGCTACGATGAAGAGTGTGGGCGCTCGAGGGCTGAGCTACGGGGAGGTCGTGCATAACCTGTTAGAGACATTAGATAAAAGAGGACAGAAGTTTCAGGGTTGCATTTATAGAGAGAAAACGAAGAAGGTGAAGCACACAAAGAAATCAAGAGGAAGAGCAAGTAGGGACCATATTTTCAGTTGGCAAAACGCTACTCATGGATAGGTTTCGAGTTGGGTTTATGTAAAAGATAGTGGTGAGGGAGGTGCAAAGTGTTAGAAAGAACTCACATGAACAGGAGTGATGGGTTGGTGGTTGTGAGGGCAGATCGACGCAGAAAAAGAGAACAGTTTCGGCTACTGGTGTTGCAAGAGCAGCGCTTTGGCTTGAGGTTTTGGTGAGCTAGGAGCAAGTTGTGGGGTTTCTAAGACAATTGTGTGAGGAACTGCAAATGAAATATAAGGAAGAGGGATTTCTTTTTTCCTTATCTTTTTTTTTTGAATGAAACCAAAGGGAACGGTGACAAGGGGGGCTGGTTAGTACAGTACGAGGAAATGACTGATGGATACAAGCGGCAACAACAATACCCAAATGAGGCAGTGGATATGACATATTTGAGGAGGTGTGTGTCGAGGAAATAGACATGATTTTTGTGATTTTTTAGGTAAATTTAAATTTATAATAAAGTTATATATATGATTAAAGAATTTCCCTTTTATGTTTATCAATCTTGCATAATTTGTATGTTATGTTTCCAATTGTGCAAATTTTATGTTTCATAATTCTATAGAGACACAGGCTTGGATGTGAAAAGTGGAGGGTTGCGTTAATTAGTCGATAGTTAGCGTAAAACTTGTCGAAAAAATCATGACATTAATTTTTTTTATCATTATGTATGTGCTAGGACGTCCATTGGAAACGACGCACTGTATAGCCTGAATATAGTGAAAAGTATGCAAGAGCCTATACACCGGCGCCCAGGTGTAGTGTCAAATAAGCAAGGGTTCCCACATTACGGACGAATGCGGGTAAATAAGTTGGTTCATGAAACTAATGAAACTAATATTAGGATAGAGATCTTGAAATATAGGTACTCTCAATGATAAATTAATAGAATTAGTTGATATTATGATTCATAGAAAGAATAATATCTTATGTATTCAAGAAACTAAAACCAAGTTAGGCATTTCACATAGAATTGGATAGATATCCATTCTAAATGAACCATGGATTAATATATTGTGAAAATATGGTGTACCCTAGTTCCAAGTCAACACCCAGGGTCGACCCTAAAGCCAAGTAATCCTATAGGGACTCTTCTTGAATTCTCTTATAATGATCTTACCTACTAAATGCTAGAAGTTAAGATCATTATGTGGAATTTCAAGTTGAGTAAAAAGAAAAGTTTTGAATTTCTAATGGTGGGGGTACCTTTTCTAATTTTCTAAGACTAGTCAATAGGAAAGTCCTATGGCTAGACCTAGGCTACTAAAGAAGTTTCTAGACCTCAACCAAAAGTGAGGTCAACAATGTTTTTTTAATTTAAATCAAAATATTTTTAGCTTCACAATGCCTCAAGTTTTGTGTGACACTTCGGAGTTCGTATCAAATGATAAATTTATTGATGATGCATCAGTTGTCTCCCAATTTTCCAACAATTTTGCTAGTATGATCTGAAAATCATTAAGAATCGTATAGCGAGGCCACGATCCCATGCACACAAAAATAAACAAATTGCATTAAAATGCATGGATCACTTGTGACAACTGCTCGTTTGTGTAAAATCCAACATCTTATGTGGGGTTCCTTGAGCAAACTCAAAGTTGGCAGTTTTTGGCGGTTTTGGGTCATTTTGGAGCTATTTTGAGCCGATAAATAAGTCAGAAAGGAGGGAAGAAGGCACACTTCTCCCGTAAAGTGTTTGGAGTCCCTTGTCTTACTATTATGTCTTCTTTTGCTCTAGTTTTGCTCAACCCCTGAAATTCTTTTAGCCAATTGTTGTGTCTCCTTTTGCACTAGCTTGTCACAACCCCTAGAGTTTCTTCAACCTACAATTTTGCCTCATTTCGTGACAGTGTAATGTAACCTCTAGAGTCCTTTTGGCCAGTTGTTGACCTGTTTTGGGTTGCGTCACCAGAGATGGACAAGAAAACCCCTTACTTGAGATGCATGACCTATCTTAGTTGTTAATCAGAGCATCCGCTCACCAACCGTCGCCTTTAATGAAAGAGGCCAAAAGAAATCCACCAAAGATATAACACATGTCATAAGTTGTTTAGTTGGTGATGCTCAACGACATTAAGCTATTATGAACAAAGAAAATTGAAATCCACAAAGGATGTAAGACCTATCCTAGGCAATATAGACAAAAATGTTCAACGACGTTATCCTATTATGGATAAAGTCAAATAAAATTCACCAAGTATGTGAGACCGGCTTATGTTGTATAATGGAATATGCTCAACAGTGTCAAACCGTTATGGACAAAGTTGAATGAAATTCACCACGGTTGGAATACCCGTCCTAGGTTGTTTTGCCAGAGATATCTTACAACATTAACATATTATGGATAGAGATGAATGAAATCCACCAAGTATGTAATATTTGTCTTATGTTATATAGCCATAGATGATCGATGAAGTTAAGATACTATTGATAAAGTAGAATGAAATCCATCAAGGATGTAAGATCCATCTAGGTTGCATAGTCGGGGATATTTGATAGAGTTAACCTGTTACGGACAATGTCAGACGAAATCAACCAATGATTTGAGACCCATCCTATATTGTATAATAGAAGATGCTCGACAATGTTAACCTAGTATGAACAAAGTCAAATCAAATCCACTAAGAAAGTTCGACCCGTTCTAGGTTATATAGTCAAAGATGCTTAACAACATTAACCTGTCATGGACAAAGTTTAATGAAATTTGCCAAGAATGATAGACTCATCTTAGGTTATATAGTCGAAGATGCTCGGAGACGTTAACCTATTAAGGATAAACTTGATTGAAATCCACTAAAGATGTAAGGCCAGTTCAAGATTACATAGTCGGAGATGCCCGACGACATTAACCTGTTATGGACAAAGTTGAATGAAATCCACCAAGAATGTTTAACCTATCATAAGCTATTAAATGAAACTTCTGCTTGACGACCGTAGTATATTCTAGAAGATGTCAAATCGAGTCCACCTAAGACCAATTAAGCCCAAAATGAGGTGTCTGAGAAGCTCTATATTTCTTGAGTCTAGGGTGGCCCCACCCCTCATTGAAGAATGTCTTCAAAATTATATTTTGGTAACTTTCAATTTGATGAATTGGAGAAGGGTGTGATGAGTTTTTTGCAATCCTTCGATTTGCAAAAAAAAATTACTTTCCAAATAACTTAACCAGCTTATAATAGGTATGAGGATTCTCCTGGGAGTGTATCGAAATAAATATACATTTGGATTTTAAGAGTAGTAGAGAAATCTAGAGAAATGAACAAATCAGAAGCTCGTTATACATGCATGATGGTTCAGATCTTTGAAGCGACATTATTCGTTATCATATATTGAGGGTATGTTGTTACACCATATTTGAGGTAAATCATTACACAATTTTGGGGTTGCATCATTACATCATATTCCATGTGTCTCATTATATTGCATTGTTGCACTACATTCGGGGTGCTTCAATACTCTGTCATGTGCATCATTACACCGTATTTGGGGTGTTTCACTCTATCATAAGGTTCACTGATGAAGGCGAGCAGGGAGAGGCCTGTGTCGTTCAACGACAACCGACGAATGATGATTGACAGTTGTTGGCGATTACAGAGGGCAGAAATTATCGTCGAATCTTCGAATCTTGAACGGCTCTTGGATTTCACTCCTCCAGGTTCATGTCTAGGTCTACCTTCATGAAAAGAGGTGGGCTTTATTTATAGATTTTGGGAGTTATATTCTCTTTAAATAAGTCATGAATCTAGACCACTCCATTGGACGTCCCAGAGTAATTCGCTCTATCTTATGGCATCTTGTGGATATTTAAATGTCTTAATGATGTTGGAACTGAGTGTTGTAGGACTTTTTGGATTCTTCTCATTCAGATGTTCAATTTGACTATAAACTTCTCATATTTAGAAGCCATTCGACTCCCCAGGTAACCACCCAAAGCCTCCAAAAACGATTTAACACCTTGATTCAAGCGTGATTTGACTAAATTGAATCAATTTTGATGTCATTGTATTCATCTTATTGACCCACTCAGCTTGACTATAAATTTATTGAAATCTAAATTCGTAGAATTTTTAATTTAAATCAAAACAAATTTTAGCTCCAAAAATGTTGATATTTGTGCCAAATTCTTCTGGATTCATATCAAATGATAAATTTATTGATGATACATCAATATTAGTGATCTTCTATTTATGAAAATTAAAAAGAAAGAAGTAAATAAGATTATTTCTAAATAAATCTAAAAAAATAATTTAAATGTTAGTCTCGATGTGATGAGTCGTATCGGTTAGACGGCAAAGAGAAAAAGTAGATGGTGGCAAGCTCAAATAAATAAAATTATTTGACTGGATATGAATTAATTTTATAAATATATCATTTATATTTATGAGGATTTAATTTAAAATATTTATTTTTCTTCTCAGCGACAAATGAATAAAATAGATAGGCATGCTTGTGTAAAAGAAGGCGAGGGCTACACGAGAATACATACTTTGTAAATCTGTTCGGACGACTGTGAATGGGAAGGCCAGATCACCATAATTTTACTTAGATGTGAATTGGCATTACCATTCATCATTATCTGTACATATGAAGGTCCATTTTGTTCTAGAGAAGATGCACATGAGATATATAGCCAAATAAATATACACTATGAACGTTTCATATGCATTATTATATGAAGAATGATTTACGAGGACACTTACTGGATATGGTGGGGATAGTTACATTTTGATAGATGTCATGCATATATATATATATATATATATCAAAATATATTTTGAATATTTTTAAAAATAACAAACACGATCAAATATGTTTTAATTTTAAACAGAAATATTAAAAAAAATTGAATTGAAAAAAAAATACATCTTAAATGACCCCTTAAAGAAGAATAAAGAACTATTTAGAAGCCAGTTGGGATCATTTTTATTTTATGTTTCTTTTATAGTTATGTTTTAATTCGAAATAAAATATATTTCTCATGTTTCATTAAAATATGATTATTTATCAAAATACTCGAAACAAAAAAAAAATTATATTAAGTATTTTAAATATATATAAATTTATTTTTAGAAAAAAATTTAAAACATAAAAATCACATTATATAAATATGTTTTTTTAAAAAAAATTTAAAAAAATAAAAACAATATTTAAACTTGATCCCAAAGTTGTTTAGTAAATCATTCAAGCATATAAAATCATACTCTCCAATTTTGATGAATCATAATAATTTTTTTTTTGAAACAAAAATATTTGATTTTTAAATTTTAAAAATCCTACTACTAAATATTTATTTTAGTAGCAAAAAAAAAAAAAATCCATGCAATTAAAGATCCATGCAATTAAAGATCATAAATCCATGCAATTAAAGATCATAATTTTAAAACAAAATACAATCAAAGACTGAAATGTGTGACTAAAATATAAATTTAGCCAAAATTATTTAAAGATTTATATATACCAACATCTACTTGTAGAAATTATTTAAAGCTGAGATAAGGCTCTCACCATTACTTCCCGTGGCCTACACATGGCTTCCAGCGGGTTAGCCTTCGGCATTGTTATGCCTGCCCCTTCCTTCAAATCCAAGCCTTCAGGCCCTGTTTCTCTCCACTCAAAACACTGAATCAGCGTCCCCAAAACCAAACCCACTTCCCTCATAGCAAGACCTTCTCCTGGGCATTTCCTTCTCCCCATCCCAAAAGGCAATATCTTCCCCCTTTCAGCCTCTGCATCTTGGAATCTCTCAGGAATAAATTCGGTGGGTTTGGACCAAATGTTTGGATCTCTTTGAATCACATAAGCGTTCACCATAAGCATGGTTCCGGGGGATATATCATAGCCTCCAACCTTGCATGGTTCCAAACTGTGATGAGGTAAGAGGAGAGGGACGACGGGATACAACCGAAGCGTCTCGTTGATGATGCAATGAAGGTAGGAGAGGTTTGTGAGATCGGATTCGTCGAATAATCGGTCGTGCCCGACTTTCTCATCGATTTCTTTTCTCGCTAATGCTAGCTTCTCCGGATTGTTTAGCAAGAGAGACAGTGCCCATTCGATGGTGTTTGATGAGGTGTCTGTGCCGGCCGCCAACAAAGTCTGCAAGAGTTGGATCAATGAAGGGAGTTTTGGTTGGACAGATCATAGTCATGAACAAGAAGCCATATGTATATTAATTTAGTCTTATTTAAATAATGACAGTAATGTTAGTTTTAATGTATATGCAAATGCATTTAATTATATGAAAACATATAATTAAAAGTAGTTTAATTTAAAAATAGATTAATTCGATTTAATTAATTTGAATCTAACTTCATTTGTCATTATTCCTTGCTGAATCCTCGTATGTTTCGAAACTCATACCATCGGCGATTAGGAAAATTTCATATTTTGTCTCTACCAACCTACATCAAAGTATGAAAATTTATGTATTCAATAAAAACCACTATTTTTGAAATTCATACTTTAGCAACCACATCAGTTTGTGGTAACCAGTTAATATGAATTCTCCTTTATGAAAAAAAAAGGACCTTGTTTTTGTCTCTCAAAACAACACATTATAAAAGAAAATTCTCCCATTAGAATGGATGTGATGGGCTCAACTTCAGGAAGTACCACCTACAAAGGAACTCTCACCTACATCTCGGTTGCTACTTGTGCCACAACCAGAAAGAAGGAAAAAAAAGGTAAAGCTTCATCGTGGAAGATGATCTACACAGAGGGTTTCCTAACATTGAAACCAATTATGTTGTGAGAATTGTAAATGTGCATAACTGTTGTAGGATTGGATGGTTGCAGAAAAAAATAGAAAATTAGGTTTGATCGAGTCAAACCTTTAGGTGATCTGATTTAAAGCTATTAAAGCCACTAAGTGAAACAAAAAAAAGACATAAAGCTATAAAATTCATACATTAGCTGGCAAAAATAAAGGCTAATTGACATACCTAAACTTTACATTTAACATTCATACCATCCAAGTTTTTCATAGCACGTCAAAATATCACCATTTTAATTAAAATAAATGTGAAATATATATTTTTATGCATAAGAAAGGAGACATGTATGTAACAAAGGAAGTTTAGGTGTTAGAAGTGGAAATGCATAGGAATTGAGTGGTATGTATGTGGATCTTTCATAAGACTTGTCCTGAATATAGTAGTGTATAATGGAAAATATTGGAGTCATCACTGCGCCAAATGAACGATCATTGTTGGAGTCACACCAGCAGCTCGCTCTTCCTCTGGCCGGCTACTCTTGACCTAAGAACCAGACATCCTTGGTCGGCCATCCAAGACCAACCGGCCTGCCACTCTTGGGCCGACAGCCCATCCCCAAGAGGCCGACCTCATTGAGCCAGCTGCCATAATCCAGCCAGCCAGCCAGCCACCCCCTTTCAATGACTGGCTGCATCCCATGGCTGAAACCAACAAGCCTCTCAGATCGAGAAGTTCTAGAACGACAGATTTGGGCGGGGTAAGGCAAAAATAACATGTATTGGCCTCCTTAAAGCAAAAGGAAGGGTGTAATATTGTATTTCCCTCTTTTTATGTGTTATAAATAGAAGAACCATGACATGGGTTAAAGGGTGCTTGAGCTCTTCTCTCTCAACCCCCATGTATTGAGAACTCTCTCACCTTCCCCTCTCTTATAACAATTATTTTTAGGGAATAAAAAAGCCAAAAAGCTCGAGAACACCTCACTCGCTCTGAGGGAGCAAGTCCTCCTCTCCCTCTTTTCTTTCTCTCTTTCTTTCCCTCGATCTCTACGCCCTGTGCCTTGGGCATGATCGGTAATATTTGGATATAACAACCTAACGAATGCAGTGAACGTAGATCATGCCACCAACAAAAAGCAGAAGCATGTCAAGGAAGATAAAATCTTAAACAGAGAAACAAAAAAGGAAAAAGAAGAAAGAGGAATAAAGAAAAAACCTTCCTCACACTCTAAGCATCCAAAACCCGTCTCCAAACTCAACATGGAAAAAGCTATAGAGGTGGTTCCCTGCTCAATAAGGACAAACTCCGCAAAGGGCACGTTGAAAATCACCTCAATAGCAAGTCTCGACATTTACCCCCTCGAAGGCAGTGGCCAGATACACAAAAGACCTGGCAAAAGATGCGGTGACGATCCAACCCAGCAAATGAGACGGGCAAGGAGTGGGACTTAAGTTGGGTATTAAGATATCTAAAATTCTAAAAAACCAATTGAGAATCTTCTAAAAAATCGGGCCTAAAATCAACACATCAAAAGTTAACACAAAGGAGACGAAAGGACTGTTAACAAACTAAGTACTAAAATTATATTTTTTGTATTTTTGAGTCATTCATGTTTATTAGAGCCACGCTTCCAAAAAGTAAAAGAATTGAGGACTTTAAGTATAACAAAAAACACCAATCCTCGTCAGGCCAAACGAACTACTGCCAGATTCACGATAGCAGCCTGCTCTTCCTGAGAAAACATCAGTCCTCGTCGGCCATCCAAGACCAACTGGTCGGCCATCCTTAGGCCAACCACCTATCATAAACCAGTCGGCCTCAGAGAGTCGGCCGCTAGAACCCAGCCGGCCGGCCACCCCCTTTCACTGACCGGTCAGCCAACCCATGGTTGGCCACTGGAATCGATGAGCCCCGCCAACCAGGAAGTTTGAGAACTACATATCTAAGTGGGGAAACAACTAAAATAATATGTATTGTCCTCCTTAAAACAAGGGCAAGGGTGTAATATTATATTTTCCCCTTTTTATCTTCTATAGATAGAGGATCCATGGCATGTGTTAAAGGGTCCTTGGGCTCTTCTCTTTCAACCCCCATATACGGAGAACTTTCCCCCATTCCTTTCTCCTGTAAACTTTATTTTTCATTAAATAAAAGGAATCAAAGAGCCCGAGATCATCTCATTTGCCCCGAAGAGACAAGTCGTCATCTCCTCGTTTCTCCCTCTCTTTCTTTCTCTCTTTATTTCTCTATCCCTATGTTCTATGTCTTGGGCATGATCAAACAAATTTGGATTCAACAAGTAGAAATTGTTGGAGAGTGGAGATCTCAGATCGAAGAACTCACCATAAAAAGTGACTTGATAAAAGTATCACTGTACTGCTCTGGCTGATCCTTCTGCATCGACAAAATCGCATCTAGCATCGTTTTACTAGAACTCCTCCCTTTCTCCTCCTCCACCCTTCTCTTCATTCTCCGCTCATCCACAACACCTTGCAAGAACCCATCCATGCACGAGTGTATTCGAGCCAGCTTTCTTTCCAAACTCAGCCTTAAAATCCACCCAATCGTAGTCGGAAGAAAATCCCCAACATTAGAAGCGCCAGCAACAGAGAACATCTCTTCCACCATCTTCTTGAATCGCCGCGCATCCTCATCCCCATCCTCCTCTCCGTAGCAACGCTTCCCCATCATCACTCTCATCATCACGTTCATGGCCAGGCCTTACAACAGCGACCTGAGCTCCACCCTAGTGAAACTCCCAACCCTAGTTTTCTGAAACAGTCGTCGAGCCAATTCACGGGCTTCTTCAGCTCGGACGTCCGCGAAGAAGGCAAGGCGGTGGCCCGACAGTGCTTCGATCGTGGCGATGCGGCGCATCTCACGCCATCTGGGTCCGTAGTTAGATGTCGCAATGTTGGTGTAGTTGTAGGAGCTGAGCTTGAAGGAGGGAAACCTAGGGCGATTAGCGAAGATGATGTCGTTGGTGGTGAGGCACTCTTCGGCGAGAGCGGCGGAGGAGACAACAAGGACAGGGTGGATGCCGAAGCGAAGGAGGAGGATGGGGCCATGTTGGGCAGAGAGCCGGGACAAGTATTGATGAAGAGGTTTCTTCAGGTGGTGGAGATGGCCGATGATGGGAAGTGAAGGTGGGCTTGGCAGGAGCTTCTTTGTTCTGCTGCCTTTACTTGAGATCAGGAAGTGTTGGATTAGTTGGATGAGGAAGAGGAATAGAACTCCGCATGTGAAGATTGAGAGGATGTCCATTGCATTTGCGACAGGGTGGGGTATGTAATTGCGCAGCTTAGTTTGACAATAGATAGACTCAAAAACTGAAAAGTCAACGAATATCTTACAAGAAGAGAATGGATGAGCAGGCTGCACTATGAAAGATAAATAAATTCGTTAACATTTAATTTAATTTATGGGGCATTTACTGACATACCACCTCATTCATATGTGGAAGTCGTGTGTATAATCCAAGACCAATCGGCTGCCACTCTCAAAATAGACAACTTCCTAGAGAGAGAGAAGGCCGATCAATACCCAGAAAAATAACTGATCCAAACCAGCTAAGTCAACCAACCTAAAGACCCGTCGGTTGGAAGGCTGATAGATGTATGGAAGAGTGTTAATATCAGTTATTGATACGAAAATGTATCAATGTCAATTATGGATGTGAAAGGATGTCAATATCAGTTATTGATACAAAAATGTGTCAATGTTAGTTATGAATGTGAAAGAACGTCAATATTAGTAATACATACATAAATGCGTTAGTATCAGTTATAATTATGAAAAGATGTCAGAGAAGGCAAGATTGATCTATAATGCCCGTAATAAAGAAATGATAAATTTATAAAAATAATAACGACCTAGAACACCCTCGTTGAAGTGGGGGCAAGCATGTAATTTTATCAAGGATCCTCTAAAATGATAAATATGGACCATTTTATGAATAAAAGGATGGACCTTTTCTCCGGACTGTTCACCTTATACTCTATACTCAGTCTTTAAGCTTTGCTTTTCATATTTATACCACTCAAATCATTCATATCCCATCAAATATCTCAATTTTAACTATTAAAAAGTAAAAATTGAAATTTAGATGTTATAAATACATAGAAATTGAGTGGTATAATTTATTTTTTTTATTTCATTTAAATTTTGATTGAAATTAGATGAAGGCAGATTTGCTTATAAAAATTGTCGATAAAAATATACATTATGATTAAGTATTGTATTTTGAATGTTTCAGAGATTATTTAATTCAGTGTAAATTAGATAATTGAGATTTTTCCTCTATTTTATTATTATTATTATTATTTGAAATCAATTGAATTCAGAATGAAACCCAGCCAAAGAATCAGCACTCCGACTGGTGGTGACAATATACAACATTGAGGGTCGACGTCAATGTAGATGGCCGATGATGAAAGTTGAGGGCAGTGACAACAATGATCAGCGCATTGCTTATTTGCGTCATGTATTTGAAAAGCAATCAAATAATAAGATGAAATAACAAAGATAATACCCCACTTTAAGCATGAATGAGATAAGGTGTCGAAGAGATGAATGAAAAAGACAAAACAGATTATAGAGGACTTTGGGAGAGCATCAACTTGCAGCACAACTAAACATTTTGTCCTTTGGAGATATACTTTAAATAGTCATTATAATAATGCTTCGGTTATACTTAAATTTATCTGCCGAAGGAACTTGTCTTAGTAGGCTACATATTGCGTGGAGTGGAAGATTCTCTAGATGCAACAAATGGGTGACACATGAATGAACATGATGATATTTAGGGCATGGAAGATAAGGACGTTTACGCCCACAACACAAAATACCAAGAGAACTATAAGAACATAAAAACTAAAATGAAATACGAAATATAAAAGATTTTAGAATATAATCATTTCTTGGGCAGATTCATTCAAAAAAATATATTATACTCATCCACCAATATTAATTATGATTAACTTCTAAAACATAACTAAAACTAATTGGATAATAATAATTGTTATTATGTGGTGTCAGATTGCATCAATCAGCTGTTTTAATCAAAACCCTCAGTTTCGCCAATTAAGCATGAACGTGAGTTTGTCGAGGGACAGTGCAAATTAATTTACAATACATAACGCCCCAACACTCAAAATACAACACTATAAAGCCTGATACAAGTCAGAACCTGAAAGCAAATCACTTCAGAGCCAGTAGACGAGCGCTACAGTGCCCCTATGTCGAGCCCAACAATCACGTCGCCCAGTCTAAACTTAGAAACCCGAGAGCATGACATTGTAGTACCCGTTGAAGCGCCACAACCCTATATTGTAGTGTCTCAATGATAGTAACCAAATTTAGAAAGTTTACAATTAAATTCTCGGCTTCGTTACAGGAAGAGAGCATGTAGAGTTGGATTTTGATTTCTCTTGTGCGAAAAAGAGAGAAAAGTATTTCTGAAGTGTTCTAAAGTATAGAGAGGTTTCACTTTGGTGTAATTTGTATAATTCTTTTCTTTTCTTTATAGTGCATCTCTTAGTGTAGTGTGACTTAGTATTTTTTTATGTTCTCGGGTTTTTCCACCTTAAATCCTGTGTTCTCCATGTTTTCTAAATTTGCAGCCTTCTGTTCTAAGTTTTTGCTTTGGATCTATCGTATCGATGTTTCCGTGTGAGTGGGAGCAATGACCAACATATCAAAGCGGGGTTTCTATAGTTTTTTCGTTTGAGTGGAAGCAATGACCAACGAAACGAGGTACAAGATCAAGAAGTTTATATGGTACGAACTTTACTTTCTGAAAATGCAAACTGAAGATTTGCTATATCAAAAAAAAATTGTATTTGCTACTGGTTGAAATAACCAAAAAGTAGAAATCAATGATTTTAGAAGAATAGGAAGTTATTGATCGAACATCATTAGGCTTGATATGACTTTCACTTTTTTTATTTGTTGCCTTCAACATTATAAATGATAAGACTGTTGTTGAACTTATGAATGCACTAACAAGAATGTATGAGAAGTCTTTGGCTCCAAACAAAGTTGTTCTGATGAATAGATTATTCAATATGAAAAATGGTGAATGACAGTTCGGTGGTTGGAACACTTAAATAAATTCAATACTATGACAAACACATTATGTTTGAATCACATCAAATTTGATGATGAGGTTTGTGAATTGTTACTCTTATCTTCATTGTCAGATAGTTGAGATGGACTTCACTATGGCGAGTAACACTTCAAGAAACATGAAGTTGAACATAGAAGATATTGTGGGGTTAATGTTGAATGAAAAAGTTTGCAAAAAGGCAAACATTGAAACTTCAAATTTTATTCTCAACTTTAATACTAGAGGAAGGAATCTAGATAGAAACACAAACAAAGAAATATCCAAGTCTAAGAGAGGGAAGTCCATATCAGAAAGAGAAAAATACAAGAGGTGAATGCTAAAACTGTAGAAAAAAATATTTCTTTAAGAAAGACAGCAAAGCTCAAAAAATGGCTGGTGGTAGAGGTCCAGAAAGAACTATCTACAAATGTCTCTACAGATGAAATTCAATGTGACTCACTTATTTTCTCCCTACATAGTACTAAATCATGGATTGTTGATTCAGGTGCCTATTTACTAAAAACTACAGTCAATGTGATCTAGGAAAGATTTATTTGAGAGATAACAAGGTTTGCAGTATTATTAAAAATGGTGATATTGATATCAAGTTGCCAAATGGATCAATTTAAAAATTGAATGAAGTTAAACATATTCCATATTTGAAAAGAAATTTGATTTCTATGAGTCAGCTTGCAAGGTCAAGATATATGACTACTTTCATAGGTGCTTCATTGAAGATGATTAAAGGGGCAATGGTGTCAACTAGAAGCAACATTGAAGGCGCCATTTATCTAATTAATGAGATGTTTGAATCCATTAGAGTAGATAGAACAAAGGTTGTAGGTATTTGACACCGCAGACTTGACCATATGAGCAAAAAATATATGAAGTTCGTCATTTCTAATAAAAAAACTTTATAGTTTAAAGTTAGATTTAGATTTTTATGAAGATTTATTTATGAAAAGTGGAAGAATGTTACTTTTGTTTAAAATGGGTCAAAGTTAAAGTTTAAAAGTTGGAGATAGTATGTATTGATGTATGGGGCCCTACTCCATTCATTCTATTGGAGGTTCTCTATACTTTGTCACTTTCACTGATGATCACACTAAAAAAGTATTGGTGTACATCTTGAAACATAAATCTGATGTATTTGATGTTTTTAATAAGTGAAAAACCATGATTGAGAATGAAACAGATTTGAGAATGATGTGTGTCATATTAGAAAAAAGTTGCAGCATCATGATTAGATGTTCAGAAATTATTATGCTTTAGAAGAATCAAATATGAATTTACTGTTACAAGAACACCACATCAAAAATGGTATTATTGAGTGTATCAATAAAAGTATCACAGAGCGTGTCAGAAGTACAAGGTAGCATGCAGGTTTGCTAAAATAAGTTTGAGCAGAAACATTGAATAATGCAGTTTGCCTGATCAATCATGATTCGTCGGTACTTTGGAATGAAGATTTTCTTAAAAGAGCTTGAAGTGACAAAGACGTAAATTTATCTCACTTGAAAGTATTTAGTTGTTCAGCTTATGTTCGTGTTAATGAAGAATACATGAGTAAGTTTGATTTAAGATCTATCAAGTGCACTTTCATTAGGTTTAACTAAGATGAATTTAGCTACAAATTCTATGATTATTAGAACCATAAATTCATTAGGAGCAAGAATGTCACTTTTAAAAATGGAGATGGATAGGAGTAGAAATAGAAAACATGATGGCCCACTGATTACTTATGAAGACCTCACAAAATATGTTGGCATAGAAGGCGCTAGTGATCAATAAAATCGAGAAACAAAATATGTTCAATCTGATGAAGCACAAGAAGTTCCTCGGACACCTACTGAAATTAGAAAGTCCAAAGAATCTCATGATTGTCACAAATATTTTATTTCATAAACTATCTATTGCTGACTGATAGTGGTAAACTAGTGTTATAAAAAGACCATTCAAGTTTATGACTCAAAAGAAATAAGAGTTTTTCATGGACAATGAGATGTAATCACAAACAGCAAATAAAACATGGGAATCCATATGACCAAAAAGCTCTGTATAACAAATGAATTTATATGCTAAAAGAAGAGTTAGATAGTAAAAAATGTTACAAGATAAGGCTTGTAATGAAGGGATTTCAACAACATGAATGAGTTGAATACATTGAGATATTTTTTCTTATAGTGAAGATGACAACTATCAGAGTTGTGATGACCATAGTAGCATAGGAAGATCAATATCTGAAACTGATGGATGTAAAAAAAAATTCTTGCATGGTGACTTAGAAAAAGAAATGTATATGGTGTAACCACATAGATATAAAACTTCGGGAAAAGAAGTGGTTTGTAAATTGAAGAAGAACCTTTATGAGTTGGAGTAGACCTAAGGTAGTGATACAAGAGAGTTGACAGATTTATGTCAGATAGTGGGTACACAAAGTGTCAATTAAACCATTGTTGTTTCATTAAATATTTTGATAACTTTTATATTGTGCTTCTTTTATATGTGAATGATATAAGAGCATATATGAAAAAAATTGGGGATTTAAAAGAGTAATTATCAAGGGAGTTCGAAATAAAAGATGGGGTCCAGCCAAGAAAAAATTTGGTATCAAAATCAGTAGGGACAAGAGTGCAAATATATTAAAATTATCTCAGGAAAAACATGTTAAGAAGGTCATACACATATTCAACATGACTGAGGCAAAATCAATTGCACCCTCTTAAATAATCATTTTAAACTATCTAAAAAATAATCTCCTAAATTTGAAGATGAACAAACATAGAACCTTGTATGGTTCAGCTCTTGGTAGTTTGAAGTATGGGATGATATAAATAAGTTCAGATATTGCACATACAGTGGAAATGATGAACCAGTATATGAGTACTCCAGACAGACAACATTGGGAGGCGGTGAAGTTGATTCTTAAATATTTTAGAGGAATAGTCAATAAACTACTTTGCTTTTGGAAGTGTGAAGATTAATATAGGAATATGTATCTTGTAGGAGATATCGATGATGGAAGAATTTCAATATATAATATCTTCACTTTGGGGAATACAACAGTGAGTTGTTTTTTAGGTTATAGAAGATTATTGCTCGATCAACCATAAAAGTTGAGTATATTATTATCACTGAATGTAGCTGTGAAATGATTTGTTGTTGTGCTTCAAAAAAGAACTTTAAAATGAGCAAGAAAATGAGAAGTTTCACATTGACAGTATAAGTGATATTTATCTAGTGAATAATATTGTTTTTCATGTTAAGATGAAGCGCATTCAGCTAAGGTATTATTTCATTCGTTCATTCATAAAAAAAATGATCAATTATCTTTAGAAAAGGTACAAACAACTTAAAATCATGTAGACATGTTGACAAAGGCTATAATAATTGAAAAACAAAAGCTATGATTTGCTTCAATTAGAGTTCAAGAAGATCGAGAGAGGTTGAGCCACACTATAGTTCATAAATATAAAGATGTAGATTTGGAGAAGCGGCATTCATTGCAATAAGTATCCATGTGGGAAATTATCATTATGTGGAGTTTGATTGTATGAATCATTTAATTACTCAAAGCCCTCAGTTCCATCAATTAAGCTCAACGGTGAGTTTGTAAGGATGTATGGGTTGCCCCTCTATTTTAGGTTAAGGGGCGCAACGGGCGCAACCCGTGAAAATTTTTTTTTACTGTACATATCTCCCTAACACCCAGAAGGTAGCGATGTCATGCCTGATAAAGGTCAGAACCTAGTAGCCAACATCCATAGAGGAGAACCACAAAGTCGAGCCAAACAGTGTCGAGGCACCCAGTCCGGGTTAAGATAAAAGCATGATATTACATCACCAGAAGGTCGGTGCCTAGCACCCGTTGGAGCACCACATCACCATATCATGGCATCCTGACGCCAGTAACAAAATTCGAGAAGTTTTCAATTAAAACCTTGACTTCGTTGTAGGAAGAGAGCAAGTTGAGTTAAATTTCAATTTCTCGTGTTGAAGAGAGAGGGGAGTACACCTAAAGCGTTCTAAAGTGTAGAAAGGCTCGAGTGTAGAGTAATTTATACAATTCTCCTCATTTTCTTCATAGTGGACTTCTTGGTGTGATATGGCTCCTTGTTTTTTCCGTGTTCGGGTTTTTCCAAGTTAAAACTTGTGTTCTTTATGCTTTTTGATTTTGTGTGCTTTCATATAAATTTTGCTTATGATCTCTCGAATTGGTGTCTTCGTGCTCATCTCTCCCCCCTACAATAATGATATATGCATAGACATTAATCTTAATAAAATTTAGCATTGTTTAAATAATGGCAGTAATATTAGTATATGTATGCATGTATGCATGTATGTATGTATGCATGTATGTATATATATATATATATATATATATATATATATATATATATATATATATATATACAAGATTATATAAAATATTAAATTAAATTTAGTTTAATTTTAAAATAAATTAATTCGACTTAACTAATTTATCTCGAAGTCTGTCATTGGCCTTGAGTCTAGGCAAATTTTATAGTTTGCAATCATGTGGTGATTTGCATGATATCTACCCTTTATCGGTAGATTCGACATTTCAGATGCATTGGCATTGTTCATTTTGCAAACACAACATTTAATCATATTTTTTTAAAAAACATTATAAGCGTTTTGGATCCGCTTGGTGCGATGTCACATCCTAATTTGTTGCTTTTTTGTTTAGATTGTGACACGTATGTAGTGGTCAATAATCAGCCGAACAAGAGTTGTTCAAGAATGACGAGTTTTTTTGACAGCCCTATAGTTTATTGCATAAGCTAAAACTCTTTTTAGATTTTTTATAAATCCTCCTTTATTAAGAACTTCTTATGATTAAAACAAAGTGTTCGTAAGAACTCAGAATACAAATCAAATGTAAATTTATCCCCTCTTTTTTCACTCTTAATATTAAATGTTATTGTAATCTAAGAATACTTCATTTGGATGTGGCTACAACGTTGTACCTGCTGCATTCATATGGTAACTCATCTGAAAGTTATATAAAACAACCAAATGATGAGTTATCTTCAAAAACCTCTTATATACTAACATCTAATCTAGTCCAGTAAAAGAATCACTCCCCAAACTCTTAATTATGATCAACGACTCTAAAATTAAGTGATCTCATTTGCTAACTCATCTAGGTCTCGATTAAGCTTTAGCACATGCTAACAACAAATATAAATTCTTCAACTACAATTAATAAATTTCTCCATACTAAGGCTTCAACCCTATGTTATCTATCTACAAATTATTTTCTCTACCAACTTATGTCTACGTTTCTCTTCAAGAAAAACATCAATATTACCAATCATTTGAAGCTCTTACTCTAGCAACCACATCAGTTTGTGGTAACCAGTTAGTAATATGATTCTCTTCTATGAAAAAGAAAAACATTGTTACTGTCCCTCAAAACAACACATAATAAAAGATGATCTAACGAAGGGATTTCCTAAGATTGAAACCGATTGTGCTGTAAGAATTATAAATGTGCATAAATGCTATATGATTGGATGGTTGCAGAACTAATATAAATTTAGGTTTGATTGAGTCAAAGCTATTTGTTAACAAAGATCGGTGATCTGATGTACAGCTATTAAAGTCACATAATGTGAAAAAAAGATATAAAGCTATAAAATTCATACATTCGATGACAAAATTAAAGGATAAGGACAATGCATTCCGTTCACTAGTAAATGAGTTAAACTTTAAAGCTGTAGATAGCCTGTAAAGTCCATATAATCTGTCAAGAAAAATTTGAAAAATATATTCACATAAACTCAAATAAATTTGACCTCTCAACTAAACTTATTTTTAATTGAGTGGAAATAAATTTGCTAAAAAAATAAAGTTGAAGATTAACATTGAACGAATTTTAATTAAAATAAATTCATGTAAATTAAACAAATCATATTTAAAATTTAGAAACAAAAAAACAAACAATAAAATTGAATCTACAAATCCACAATAAAAATCAAGAACAAAATAATTTCAATCACTAGAACACAGAAAGCCATCTACTGTTGAATGCGGCTTGCTCGGCCATGTCAACAATTTCTACTCGTAAGATAAGATCAATCTCCAATAGGGATGTAAACGAATTGAACACAAATGAACAAAGCTCGTATTTGTGTTTGGTTCGTTTGAAATTAAGTGTGTTTGAAATAGACTCGTGTTCAAAATTGTTCGTGAAGTTATTGTTTGTGTTCAGTTCGATTTATTTGAAATTAATTCAAAATGTTTGAAATGTTAGAATTATTTAAATTATTCGAATTGTTTGAATTGTTCGATTTGTAATAATTATTATTAATTTACCAAAAAAATTAATATTATTTCTTCAACTATATTATTACAAATTGTTAAAAACAAGTTACAAATGAAATATACATTTAAAGTTTTAAACTCAATTTCTTAAAAAACTATAAATTATTATTATTATTATTTATACAACTTAATTTTTTAAAAAATGATAAATTTTTAGAGTATATAATTATTTTTAAAATATGATAAATTTTTTATATATAGTTATTTTAAATTATTTTATATTTCGAACAATAACGATTCGAACACGTGAATGTTCGTGTTTTGTTTGTTTATAAATCGATCGAAAAAAATTTGTTCGTGTTCATCTCGTTTGCTTATTGAACAAATTAAACACGAACTTTCTGGCAAGCCGAACACGAACTGTTCACGAACAATGACTTTTTTTGACAGACCTAATCTCTAGTTCAATTGGGCATTTGGCTAAAACTATATTTTTTGTGGGCGGGTTGTAAAATATCCTCTTCCACCCACATGTTTTGCATCTTTCAGCATGGTAAGCCTTCATAATCCAGACACAATGAGCATCTCTATCTACGACTTTCTCACTATAATACTTGCAGAGCCGTGAATTTAACTCGAAGGTCGTTAAATGCACGAAAATCAATTCAAATTTTGGCTTTGATCGAGATCAGATCGAAACAAATGAGTGGAGCTATGAGCCGAAACTTTGCATCGAATTTTTATTAAGGTGATTTCAAAACATATATGGATCGACTCGAACTGACTCCAGATCCAACCTGAAACAGATCCAAATAACTCAATTGAAGCCAGCTCGATTCGATTTCGAGCTGGATCAAGCTCAATTCAATTTCAGGCTGAATCGGCTTGAAATCAAATATAAAGAGCCACGAGCCGATTTCAAGCCGCACTAATTCTATTCGAGTCAACCCCAACTCGGCACGAAATCGGATCGTGAACATCCCCAAACAACTTTTATTTGAGAAGGTGAATTTATATTGTTTTTACTTTCGCCTAGACTAAACTTTTTTTCTTACCTTGCCATACCTTGGCTTTAAAAAAATAATTATTTCATTTGAGTAAGTGTCCGAATTTTTCTACCTCGATTGAGGTGTTAGATATGTAAATACTTAGGAATTGAGTGGTATGTATGCAAATATTCCTAAAATAGATAATTGAGTGGCATGTATGTAAATACTCCTAAATTAAATAAATTATCTCCTTGTCTTTTTCTACCTTACCGTGCCGTGAGCTTTCGTTTAAAATAGATTATAAAAAAGACACTCACAATATTTGTCTTCCTCATATAGTTTGGAATACAAGTGAGAGAAAGGGAGTGAGAACAGCTGAGTGCTGTAAGTGAGTGGTATTTCTGGCATTACTGAGTTTAAATGTTAAAAAGCTAAATAAAACATTAGTTATTATAAATGTAAACAGTTAAATATTAAGTGATATGTGTAAATCCTTAATCCCCTTTTATTTTTCTATTGTTTCTGCAAATTCGAAAAGTGTAATGTTCTGTTCTAAAGTCTAAAGCTTGTCCCATGTGAGCCACGCGCCTAGCTAAGACAAATAAAATAATAAAGAAAAGCATTGAAAAGGCCAGAGATGCATTTGCGAGCCACATGAGTTTGGCATTTCTATTGAACTGTCAATAAAACATTTACATACATACCTCTCAGTTCCTATGTCTTTACGTATCCAACACCTAAACATACATTTTACATTAATGCACCCAAATCTTTCGAATAACATAATGCTTAAATTGCAGTTTAGGCCTATGATATGTAAATACATAGGAATTGAGTGTGTATGTAAAAGTTTTAATTGACAGTTCCTAATACTTATCCTAAAACTTTGGTTAGAAAGTGGTAGAGATGTCAGATCGAAGAACTCACCACAAAAAGCGCTTTGATAAAAGTATCAGTGTACTGCTCCGGCTGATCCTTCTGCATCGACAAAATCGCATCCAGCATCGTTTTACTAGCACTCCTCCCTTCGTCCTCCTCCACCCTCCTCTTCCTCCTCCGCTCATCCACAAGACCCTGCAAGAACCCATCCCTGTAAGAGTGAATTCGGGCCAGTTTTCTCTCCACACTCCGCCTTAAAAACCACCCAATCGCCGTCGGAAGAAAGTCCCCGACATTAGAAGCCCCGGCATCAGCGAAGGCCTCTTCCACCATCTTCTTGAATCGCTGCGCCTCCTCATCCCCATTCTCCTCTCCGTAGCAACGCTTCCCCACCATCACCCTCATCATAACGTTCATGGCCAGGCCGTACAGCCGCGACCTGATCTCAACCCTAGTGAAACCCCCAACCTCAGTTTCCCTAAATAGTCGTCGGGCCAGATCTCGGGCCTCATCGGCCCGAACGTCCGAGAAGAAAGCAAGGCGGTGGCCCGAGAGTGCCTCGATCGTAGCGATGCGGCGCATCTCACGCCATCCGGGTCCATAGTTGGACGTCGCGATGTTGGTGTAGTTGTAGGTGCTGAGCTTGAAGGAGGGAAGCATAGGGCGATTAGCGAAGGCGATGTCGTTGGTGGTGAGGCACTCTTCGGCGAGGGCGGCGGAGGAGACAACGAGAACAGGGCGGACGCCGAAGCGGAGGAGGAGGATCGGGCCGTGTTGGGCGGAAAGTCGGGCCAAGTATTGATGTAGAGGCTTCTTTAGATGGTGTAGATGGCCGATGATGGGAAGTGAAGGCGGGCTTGGTGGGAGATTCCTTGTTCTGCTGCCTTTGCTGGAGATCAGGAAGTGTTTGGTTAGTTGGAGGAGGAAGAGGAATAGAGCTCCGTAGGTGAAGATTGAGATGATGATGTCCATTGCGACAGTGTAGGGACAACCGATTGGAACAGTGGTGGGCTGGTTTGAATATACATATAACACGTGAGAAATAGAAGAAGGAGAACAAACTGAATTATGAATGATAAATAAATGCGAAATTTACATACCCAGCACACAATTCTTTTGTAATTACATATATATTACAAATATAGCACTTCCATTCAAAGGGTTTATTTGGTGAAAAAAATTTCAGAATAAAAAAAATTCAGTATAACTGTTGAGAGAGAGAGAGAATAATAAAGTACAATAAATTATATCATTCATGTTAATATTTCCTGACGTTTTTTATAAAATCGGGTATTTTTGTCCTTTCTTATATATAAAATGATCTTATTTATATGATGAGCGTGTACAATATGGTGACTTAAGTTTTCGTCTCTACTTTGATGAGGGTTGTACAATATTTTTTAGGTATATTACGGGTATGATTCTATTGCTCGAATACTCTCTTGCTCGTTTGACAAAGCTTGATTCGCTTATGGTCGGCATGGATGATTCGATCAGTTGGGTTTAATCGGCGTGGCTGCTTGGTTGAGCTCAATTGAATTCGAGACGACATGACCGGCTCAGTACGCTGAGTTAATCTAGCTATCGGCTCTTTATGATAAATGAGGGAGCTTCTAAATAACCAGTATGATTGGAGATACAGAGGGTCAAGATCTTCCCTCGAGTCAGTTTATTCATCCGAAAGTTTGCTATAAAAGGTTGCAGACAATCCCCTTGTAAAGTATTTCTTCTCAAATTAGTTTTCGAGCATTATTTATAATGTTTTTTTTCGTAAAAAAATTATTTCTTTCTTGTTGATTCATGTGATGATTTAATTATTCTATCAGCACACTTTTGCATTATTGTAAGATTTTGTTTTTACTCCCTTGTGATAGTTATGTTTCTTCCATTTCCTCATATATAAGGATGAGAGGCTGGATTGACGTCATGCTTTTATTATTTTTGTTCATTGCTTCTCCTCGCTCCCTCAGCTTTTGTTCTGTGTGATCTATTTTGATGGATCAAAAATATACTTTAAAAGCCTTCAGTTCAATCATCACAGCCGACCGATCAATGATGAATCAATGGGAGTTGGATCCGTTACAGGTTGATTGCGTCTACAATCCCCCCATCAAGCTTCGGGTTGTCAGTGAGAATGACCGAGCGATCACTTTGTATGGCTCTGACCTTATCCTTTATAGGGATCAATTCTACTTCGACTTAAGGCTTCCTCTATGTTGGGAGGTACTGGTCATCTTCAACCACAGTGTAGTTATTTTCGCTTAGATTATACTGAATTATATTGCTTATTACAAATTTTTTTTTTATTTTTTGTTGCTGGTCGGGAATTCCTTGGCCGACATAGCTCTTCACATATCGGTTTTCGTTCTGCGTTGGTCTAGACTGTTATGCCCAGTTTGCCTCTCTCGGCAAGCTTCAGCTGTCGAAGTAGCATATTGAAAGATATCTCTGGTGGTTTATGTCAAAGAAGATCTTGAAGGTGCATAAATGATTTCTTTTGCGTTCGAGTCTTCTGTTGATTTCCAAAGTATCGCCACTGAAGAGCTAATCTTTATAGAGAGAAGAGCTCCTGTGATGCTGACAAGAGGCAAAATTAAGTATTTTTCCTACATTAAATTCTACATTTCTTCCCCATTCATCATGGTTTTACGCTTATGAAAGGTTCTTTTTGGTGTTTAAAAGGTTACATTGGTCAACCGCACATTATAGAGCAATAAAATGATGAAGTCAATGGAACTGACTCGCGTAACCACACCCAAATGAGGTGTAATTACAACACCCCTTCTGGAAGGCAAGCATAGCTACGACAATATTCGGTGTTGTTGTGCAGGCTTCACCATGGTTACATCGAATGCAGGCATTGGCCACGTCGTCGCTACGCCCTTATCAAGTTGGCAAGAAATCTCGTGCTTAATATGGATGGGGCTTTAAAAAAGAAGGCTAGGGCATGACCTAGAAGATTCAGAGACTTGGAGATGCAGCCAAGAGGAAGAGAAGTGTCTTCACCATTATTCTTAGGATTTTTCTTCCTTCTCTTTGTGGGAGAGAGCTTCTACATTATGTCTTTTCTTTGAGCTTTGTGAGTATTTGTGTGGGAGAGAAAAAATGTGGAGTGATCTTCATTGTGCAGAGAGGATTAGTTGTATTACGAAGGGATAATGACGACGGTCGTAAGTTTTCTCCTTTCCTGCACTTGTTTCTCTTTCATGATTGAAATAAAATATTCCTTAACTTTCAGTCTCATGAAAAGTGGCTAATTCTCTTTCATACTTCTGTGATGTAAGGTTTTGATGTTTCAAGTGGTGTTCTTATTGCTTTTTCTCGTGAACTTTCTTTGCTCTGTGATTCATTCATGTTATTGTGTTAATGTTTGGCATATAGTTTACTCTTGATCTTACCAATAAGGATGTTAAAAATACTTGTGATCTAGTACTTCTAATCGCTGCCTAGTGGAACAAGTAGTTTAGCACATGATAACTTAGTGGAATAGACCTATTGTCATTGGGGGATTACAACATAAATAAGGGAATCCAAAGAGTCCTAGAAAATGGTGCCTAGTTAAGACCCGCTTAACTCTAAGATTATTTACAACTCTTCTTATGACCTAGATATAAGCTAATAAGAATCCTTTTTTTTTTTGTTCTTTTTAGCATCTCGGAGTTACCAACTTGTATATTTATATATCATCGTATAATTCCTCTATTCGAATAAGTCTTCCTCCCGAATCATTTTAAATGATTTGAAGAGGTGAGGAATCAAATAGCAAAATGACATACGACAATAAATAGACAAACAATTAAAAAGAAAAGAGACAAAGGGTTTTATATGTATAATTCTCGAGTGATGGGTTGAGAGTATACGTCCAAACAAGATCGAATCAGAATACCTTGAAACACGACATCCACGAAGAGAATCCCTACATATGCCACCCGTAACTAGACAAAAAAAAAAAGACATTTTTATTCTGGGGTCAAGAGTCTTCCAGAAAAATGTATCCCTACTGGTTAGTTACATCCTGATGATACTCAGGAATACTCTCGATATAAGGGGTTTTGCTTTTGCTATCATGAACCTGGAGCATAGGTTATCAAAGGTAGGTTATTTCGTATGGGAAAGTCTTGATAATTCAAAGCTCAGCTAAACCAACTGGCAGAGAGTGAATCTCTCACGTCCCGATGGATAGCAGTTCCTCGGCATATGGAACCTACGAAATAACCAAAATTACCTCGATAGGGGTATCCTGATATGTCAAAGCACATTCGGGTCATAAGGGTAGATGATAAATCGTCGTATCCCAAACGGGCAGCAGCTTAACGACATTGGGTCATCAAAGCGATATCAACGAAGTCAAAGGAGCATATAGGGCTCAACGGGGTAGTCAAAGGAAGGGAGGAGTAGTCCTCAGAGGTAGAGGTGGCTAGGTAGGGTACCATGGACCCATCATCCCAAGCCACTAGGACCCTAAGTCTGCCCTGTCTTGAAGGTAGTTGACCCAACAAGTCCTAAGATCTCTAGTCAGCAATCCATGAATTACATCATTCATAGAAGATCTTGGTAGCTCTAAGGTCAAAGGAACGAAACTCTATCTTATGATTATCGACTGGAGCTCAGAGAGCTGGGACTTATACCAGCTCAAGTGGCGAGGATGCAGCAGGAAAGAAAGAAAAAGGGAGGTCTAGCTACAAAGCTGGAAAAGCTCTAAAAAACAGGACTTACACCCAGTATGGATCAGGGAGACTTCTAACACCCTAAGCGCGTTAAACAACAACCTAAATAAAAATCTTTGTTGGGCCAGTTAAATTGGAGAAGCATGGGGGTTTCTTCTTGGGACATGCAAATATGATGTAATTATCTACCACAATCCTAAGTGTGGAGTCCCTATTAAACATGATCGAGTAATAACCATGCATGCAACCCATTTAAAATCTGGCTCAAAGGTCTTGCATAAAGTAAAGACAGGTTTTGAATAGTCCTGAATTTTTTCATCCTAAAATTTTGAATAGAACATGCCCAAATGATGAATTTTTTCTAGTGATTCAAGAGTTAATGGTTGATATTACATCATCTCATGCAATTTTCTCATTTATGGATGGATTGTCTGAATATAATCAAAATAAAATCGCACCAAAAGATGAAAATTTTATGGCTTTCCTAACACCGATTGGGATATATTGCTACACAGTATTGTCATTTGGATTAAAGAAAGTTGGTGCAAATTATCAGCGGGTAATGACAAGAATTTTTGACAAACTCATTCACAATCATAATGAATGCTATGTGGATGATTTGGTCATTAAAAGCAAACAGAAGAATGACCATTTTTATGATTTGAGAATTGTCTTTCAACGGTTACGGCAATTCAATCTTAAAATGAATTCCTTAAAGTGCATTCGGTGTCACCTTTGAGAAATTTTTAGGGTTTGTTATCCGTCACTGCGGAATTGAAATTGATCCTCGGAAAGTTAAAACTATCTTAGAAATGCCACCACCTAAAAATTTAAAGCAACTGCGATATTTTCAAGGGTCGTTGACGCTTTATTTTTAACCTGTCAGGTAGGTGTCAATCTTTTTTCTGTGTTGACCAATAAAGATGCCAAGTTTAATTGGGAAGATAACTCTCAACTCACTTTCAAAAACATTAAACAATACTTAATGATACCTCTTGTACTAGTAGCCCTAATATCGAGTAGACTATTGATACTTTATACCGTGACTTTAGATGATTCCCTCGAAGCCTTGTAGCTCAGGTCAATGATTAGGGCAAAGAAAATGCTCTTTATTATTTAAGTGGTCGTCTAATGTCGGCGGAGGAAAGTATCCTCTTATTGAGAAACATTGTCTAGTTTTGATTTTCGCTGCTAAAAACATAAACACTTTATGTTCATAAGGTCAAACTTAACTCGAAGTTTAATTCATTGCAATAGTTAATGACCCGAACGACACTTTTCGGAAGGTTGGCAAGGTGGTCGATGATATTATTGTAATTCGATATAACTTTCATACTTCTTCGCGTTGTGAATGAACAAATTTTGGCGGATTTCCTCGCAGCACATTTGTTACCGGCCAAGTCTCCTCTCGATGATAACTTTCCAGATGAGTAGATCATGAACGTAGAAGACCTCAATACCCAATATAGGGAGATGTATTTTGACATAGCTTCGTCAGCATGAAAATATAAGCGATCACAAACGATAGAACCTGGTAAAGCAGGAATCATACTAATTTTCATTACACCGAAGCAAAGAATGTTAAGATATTCTTACCATTTAACAGAGTCGTGTATCAATAATGAGCAAAATATGAAGTTTTGATAATTGGATTGGAATTGATGATGTTAATGGAAATAACTGATCTTAATATTTACGGTGATTCACAATTAATTATTCAACAACTCATCGGACAATATAAACTTCTGAAACCTATACGGGAGTGTAAATGAGTTTAGTACTTCAACATGATGCACTGGTCTTTAGGGACATATCACTGTATTTTTTGGTGCCATCATAGGGGTGCAAACGAGCTTAGTCGACCTCGATCCATCCTCAACTTGAGCTTAAGCTTGATTAATTTAATCAATTATGAGCTAGCCTCATAGAAGCTCGAGCCACCCTAGGCTTGAACTTGAACTTGATTAATTTAACTGAGTTTGAGCTCGACCTCGAGCTTAATTCTTCGAGGTCATGCCGACAGAAAAAAATATATTCAGTTATCTAATGTTATAAGTAAATGACAAATATCATGTGCATTTAAGATATAATTAATAAGAAGTCATTTGATATAAAATATAAAATATCAATTTTTAAACTTTTTTAATAATTTAAAGAAATATTTTAAATTTTTAATAAATTTTAATTATTTTCTTTCAATTAATTATTTCTTAAACAAGCTGACTCATGAGCTAATGAGTCTAGTTGGGACCGATTTAAGCTTGACTTGTTAGCTCATCAAGCTCAGTTCACGAGCCACTTATTGAGTCGAGCCAAAGTCGGCTCCTGAGTTAGCTTGACTCAGTTACACCCATACACCATCTAGGGGTGTCAATTCGGGTCGGCAGGTCAGGTTAGGACTCGACCTAAATCTGATCAACCTAAACTCAATCTGAAAAATATTCAGGTCAAAATCTCTGGCCCGAACCCGACTCAAAAAATATTCGGGTCAACCCGAACCCGAATTTTTCGAGTCGAGTTCGAGTCGTATTAGCGTGTAGGGTCATATTTTGACACCTAGGAATGTTAATCGAGGTTGGCGGGTTGGATTCAGAATCGACCCAAAAATGACTGGACCCTATTCAGATCAACCCAAATCCGACTCAAATAATGATGTTCTCTGACCCAAACCTGTCTTAAAAAATATTCGGGTCAACCCGAACCCTAATTTTTTCGAGTCGAGTTCAAGTCGTGTTGGTGTGTCGGGTAAATTTTTGACACCCCTAGTCACCATCATTAAAGTCCAAATTTTTTTAAAGATTTCCTCTCCAACCTCAGTTGCTTCTCCGGCGGACAATTGAATACCTCTGCTCCTAGAATTCATATAACTTGTGCTTACACTCAGTGGTTTGCACTTTTCCATTTGTATTCGACCATTCACACTCAGCGGACACACATTCGAGTTTTGGCAAAATTGGGGCTAATGATCTTTGTTATCCTTCCTTCGCCTTTGGGTTTGTTTCTTTAATAGGCTTGGACTGGGACAAAGGCCCATTTGCTACACACACACATATATATATATATATATATCATTAAAATCAACTGATCTGAGTAAGTGGCGTGCATATATATGTGTGTGTGTGTGTGTGTATCTATAGATATATATATATGTATATATATACATACATACATATATATATATATGTATCTATGTATATATAGAATGTATGTATATATATGTATGTATGTATATATCTGTATGTATGTATCTGTATGTATGTATGCATGTATGTATGTATGCATGCATGTATGTATGCATGCATGTATGTATGTATGTATGTATGTATGCATGCATGTATGTATGTATGTATGTATAGATGCATGTATGTATGTATCATCTAAAATTTAAATTTCATAATATATTTAAATATATAAAATCGGACGTTAAAATTACCGCAGTACATAACAAAATATTTAGCTAGCATATACATATCTAATACATCATTTTTTGATAATTGTAAACTCTGAAGAAAAAAAGCAAATAATTGCATTCATCGTTTTATATGTGAGGCTTATTTTTTATGGAAGCATTCATATAAAATGGATGCATCAGACACCTTTATAATTATGATAAATATATTATTACCTAATGGTATGTCCTTCTTAACTCTTAGGTCATACTATTCATAAAATAATAAGAATTCAACCGCAAATTATATGTTTAAGTTAACTAAATTATAGTTTAGAATATTTTTAATAATATGAAATTGAGAGAGTTTGATTTTAATAGAATTAAAAATTTATTAAATACTAAAATTTATTTTTTTTAATAAATTAATTATTCTAGTAATAGTAAATGATAATTCACATGCATTCATATTATTTTTTATCACGACCATCTCCTATAGATTTGAATAATGATTGAGAGAGCTTAAAAGTGATTAAGTGATAGGAACATTATCTTATTAATTGATATTCGAAGGAGGAAATATAATAAACAATACACTTTAATTCCAATATCTTAAAACAAATTGTGTGCATTATAGGTTATGTGCCTGAAGACACGTGTGCATGTGTAGGTGCTACATCAACTGACTTGTTCTAAACCGTTACGTAGTCAATATCTCTTCATCCACACATCCACACGTACACAAACATACAAAGATATCATCGATGGTAAGTCCCCACTTCTGTTAGCGCTCAAATGATGCCACCTCTACAATCATTTTCATTTCATGTCAAGATATTTGGTACCAAGCCACAATATACTCTCCCAAATGATCACCTATCTAATGAAAATGAACTCAAAATTCCTTGTACCATTCTAACTCACTCACTACAAAAGAAAAAGAAAGTTTATTGTTGCAGCAAAAGACAATGGTGATTTTAAGACTGCTGCTATAGGGAATTTAAACGACTAACGATTTAAATGACATTTTTATCATGTTAAGCCAAAAAAGACAGTCGTATTCTTAACTATGCGTCAATCACTTGTGTTCCTTGAGCCTTCAAATTGCTCAATCTACAAAATTGAAAGTCCAACAATTCAACAATAAAACCACTTCATATCTAGATATTTAAAATAGAGGGATAAGGGAACATTTGCTTCCCATTAATACTTAGTGATGAAAAACCACAGCTTTGTTTATTCAAGCCTTCGCAAATCAAAAAAGGAAAGGTATTCCGATAAATCTCCTCTCTCCTATGTCTCTCTCTCCCTACAGATTCACACAAGAAACAAAGCCGCATCCCCTCCAAATAGGGCTGTCAAAACGGCTTGTTGTTAGCGAACAACTCATGTTCGGCTTTGTAAGAAGCTCGTGTTCGACTCGTTCGATAAGTTAACGAGCCGAACATGAACAAAGATTTGTTCGGCTCGTTTTGACTCGAAATACTACTCATCAATATATATATATAGATATATTTTATAAAATTTCATTGACTACAAGGCTAAAAAGATTTATAATTAATTAAACGTATTAATTAAGAAAATAGAATAAACATTATTAAGTTACATTCAAATGATGTTTTAATATAGCAATAATTTTTAAATTTTGCCCCAACCCTTGACATCTTATGGCTACCTGATTAGGGTTGTCAAAACGACTCTTTGTCGTGAACAGCTCTTGTTTGACTCGCAAAGCAAACGAGCAGAACACGAACACGTTTTTTGAGCTCGAAATGTAAACAAGTCGAACGCGAGCTGCCCTACCACCAAGCTTCCTCCTTGCGCCTCCATTTTTGTTTTCACTCTAATTAATTAACATCTTTTCTCTTCTTTCTCATTTCCACAAAATGATGTACAATCTGCCTTTCTAAACTGAGGGAAGGTGAGAAAGACTCAACTGTGATGCAAACTTGAAGGAGACGGAAGAAGCACAGATGAAATTAGATAGAAGTTTTCATTATTTAGTTTGTCTTATTGGAGGTGGAGAAGTCATCTCACACAAGTAAAGCTTTTGGTGTCACATTTGATCATATCGGACTGGTCATACAATAAATAATGAACAAGATGATTTTTGTTATTGTGTTTTAAATTTAGACTATTTTTCAACTTTATTTATAAGGTTGAATGGACAATTTAATCAAAGGAAGAAGCTTAAAGTTCAAAGATTCAAGCCCGATTATCCGATAATATAATAATTATTAAAGTATTTACTACGATTTAATTTATATAAAAATAATGCGATAAGAATATTTTGGCCAATTTAATAATTATAATTATAATTAAGACACTTCACCATTAAATATTTTAAATTTATTTCAAATTTAAGAATTTTTTTCCTGGCACAATATTTTGATTTAATCTTTCAGCCATACATTTATACAAATACTTAACTAAAATATATGAAGCATTATCACTAAATTAGAATATAAATAAATAAAAAAAGAAGAAAATTGGCCAACTATTCTTATGGTCCGTTTGGGGCAGCTTGACCGTTTCAGGATAACTGTTTATCCTGAAACGCGGCCCACGGGCCGACCTCAGAGGCCGACCTGCGACCTGCGTTTAGTATAAAAACCCAAACATAGTTTCGGATAAGCTGATGAAACGCTCAAATCAAACAATACGGCGGCGTTTTCAAAACGCCGCCTGCACTTATAAGTTGTCTCAAACGGACCCTTAATATATTTATAAAGCATGCAACTCCAACTAATGATATACATATTGAAGTTATTTTTTAATGTAAAATTGTAGTTTTACCATTTGTTCTAAATAAAATGGTCATAAAATAATCGCTATAAGAATAGGGCACATGTTCTGATTGTTTATGTACAATATCAAGTATAGACCGGGGCTTAATTGGCCTGAGAATCAGTTCACAGTTAAACCAATCAGATCGGCCGACCTATTTAGACACTTATCATTACTAATTTGACATTAATAAAATAGGACTATTTTGCAAAGAATCAGCAATTGTAAACATCTAATTAATTACATTTATAATAACTTGCTATTGACTAATATTTGAAAGAGTAAACATAAGCCTCGAAAAGAAATGTTTGGTTAACAATAAATATTTTGATGGTTTGAATGAGTACAGAGCATGGAGCCTCCCTCCACCATTAAAAGTTTCTAAAACAATTGTTGTTCATTTTTTATATTTTTTTTTTCTTAAAGAATGGTCAAAAGCTATTATACAAGCCTTCAATCATTCTTATGTATCTGACTATTCGATGACACGGTCACTACAGGCAAACTTGACAGAGGGGGATTCGAACTTGTGACCTGAGGGTACTTACGACCTTCAAAGAAGCTGCTCTACCAACATGTCATGGCTGGTGGCATTTGTAGATATATATATATAATATAGTGGGAGAGAACTTAAGCCTTACTTACTTTTGAGTTTATATATTAATTAATTTTATTTAAGTTAAACCTAAAATAAAACTTGTTATTGAATAATCGATAATACATGTAGTTATTTTTGTTTCGTTGTGTTATCTTACTTTGGATATCTCAGTATATTGCATTTATCTAATCTTAAGATGTTGCTAGGTGTGTTTGAAGGCTTCGAATAAATAGTTAAATAGAATATAATAAGAATCAAAGCTTAGATATTAAAATAGTACATATCTGTATATCCAAAAATGTACTCCCTTAAGCAATAGGAAAACACAAATGCTAAACCGGTCTTATGACCCTAAAGAGTCTAGTCCACCGAACATGCACTTAATGATCTTATTTTGATTCTTGTTGAAGCTGGAGTCACCAGGTTGTCTAATTGTCGTCTTATAATTCTCTTTTTTAAATAGCCCTCTTTTTTGAACCAACGAGATGATTCAGAGAAAAAAAGAACTCGAAAGAGGAGAAAATAAGACAAAATTAGGCAAACAAAATAAGTTAAAAAGAATATGGATAACTTATGTAAGGTTATCTTCATGCAATAAGTCAAGAGTGTATATCCAAAACAAGATCAGATCAAGACATCTTGAAGCACTTATCCTCGAAGAAGTCTCCTTCATAAGCAACTCATATAACCAGAAAACCAAAATTAATATTTTTTTCTGGAGTCAAGAGCAACTCTCAAGGAAACGTGACCCTTTGATTAATTTCGTTTGGGGAATACACAAGAAAAATCTCGATAATAGGAACCATGCTTACAATTTTGTGATAACTAGCGAAATAACTATATCAAGTGAATGATTATTTCGACTAGGAGCATCTCGATGCTTCCAAAGCATGTACCGAACCAGAAGAGGGAGGGTGAATCCCTCATATCCTCAAATGGACAACAAATTATTGACAAACAAGGCCTAAAAAATAACTGGGTCATCTCCACAAGAACATCCCTATGTTTCAAAGCCTACCATATATTAAGAGCAAATAGTGAATTATCGTATCCCAAACGGGTGGTGACTTGTCAACAATTGGTGCCTGCGAGACGACATTAACAAAGTGTCAAAAGGAAGACTGGGATCAAATGGGTTTTACCAATGAAAGGGTAAGAAAATCCTAATCAGGTAGAGTTAGTCAGATTAGGACTCGGTAGATCCGTCATCCCAAGCTATTAATACCCTAGGTTTATTTGGTCATGAAGCTAATCGACCTAACCCGACCTGAGAACCTGTGTCAGAAACCCGTGTGTTGCGTCGTTCAAGGAACTTGGTAGCCTTAATGTCAAAGAAAAGAGGCATCAAAAGTTTTATTACCCTATGTAGGTGGAATTCACAAAAGTGGGACTTATGCCCACTGAGAGAGCGATGAGGATGCCACTAAAATGAAGAGACAAAAGAGGTGCAACTTCTAAATTGAAACCGCCTTATAAAAAACTTATATCATGTTTGGGTCGGGGAGCCCCTAACACCTTAAGTGCTCTAGACAATCACCTAGATTATAAAATGATATTCTTGGCCAGTCGAGTTAAAAAGCACGAGGGCTCCTCCTTGAGACATGTAGAATGATGCAATTGTCTAATCAAAACCTGATGCGGAGGCCCTATTAAGTATGTCTTGGGTGTTATCTATGCATGCAAACTCATTTTAAAATTGGTCGAAGGCCATGTAAGAAAGTAAATATAGATTTTAAATGTAGTGATATTTTAATCCAAAATATTGATTAATCTTAATTTTTTTATTATTAAGTTTTCTGTAGAAAAGATATTTTTATCATTGAAGAGCCTAAATGTTATATTGATGAGCTACTTAGACAAAGCAAAAGCCAAAATTTTGAGATTTCAACAAGTAGCATGAAAATAAACACACAAAATGAATAATTAATAAAAAGATCGGGTTTCGCTGGGTCAGCAACATATCCTAGAAAGCTACAAAGGGTGGTCATGCTCCTCATATACATGCATGATCCTAAATTTGTACATCAATATAGATTCATAATTAAAGTTTGAGACACAAGCTAAGACTCCTGGTCCTCGTTATATGGTTCCGCAAATCAAACACATTGCAACCCGTGCATGCACTTTTATTCCAATATAGACTTGTCTCTAAGGACTCTAAAAGAGAATACATAGTAAAGTCCAAGAAAGACCCAACCTGCAATGAAACAAGGTTAGCACAAAATTATACACATCCAATGAAGTGAACTATGCCCAACGGTTGGGGAGCTAACCATCACCTACAGAAAATATGACGATTTAAAACATTACAACTCCTTCCTATTGGATATGACTCCCTGCATGAAGATTGCTCTAATATCTTAGTACGCATATCACAAACAGAGTAAACACACAAAGACATCACACAAAAATGTCGACTAGAATGCAAACTAAAAAACAATAGCCATTATATATGAAAAAACTAACTATATCGTATCATATTCTAAAGAGCATCTAAAACAAGGTGTCCTAACACATTCATCTATGTGTGTGCAAAATTGTAGCTAAAACTGGCGTATGTTTTTGAAGGATAGATGTCATCGACCCTATCCTAAGGATCTAAGAATTCTTATATGTGTCACTAAAGATGATAATTTTATGCAAACAAAAGCTTTAAAGAGTTGTCCTCATCTATGGTCTAAGCTATGGATGCATTAGTTTCAAAATAATTTTTAAAAAATGATGAATATTAATAAAAAAAATATAATTTTATATACATATTTATAACAAGTCCTAAGGAAGGAAAAACCTAAGTGGTACATGTTAAACTCTCAGAACCTTACACAAACATATGCATACTAATCAAACTACGATAATTCACATTGATCGCTAAGATATCATCGCGAGCAATACTCATTAAGACATCGTGACTAATAATGAGTCACTCAGCTAACGGGTTGATTTTCCATCAAGACAGACTAGGTAATGCACACAAAAAATACAAAGTGACTTAGCATACCATGTTCACTCTACCGACGTGTGAGCGATCACAAAAGATATGCTAAAGGCTAGACTTGAAGCAATTGCTTTATCGAGGTGTGAGCAATCACATCAGATTCCAGAATGTGAATTAGACATGAGTTTCATACTAGGTGGACACTAGTCTGAGATCTATTTGATCTCATTTCATTTTTTTTAATTAAAAATTCCTTCTTTCAAAATTAAAATTATATATATATACATATATATATATATATATATATATACTCCCCCCGAGTGTAGAGTGTGGTCCTCGAATTATGGACGCATGAGGGATGGTCGGAGCTCGTATCATAGCCTCTGGCCACTCCTTTTAGTATATATATATATATTGTTAACTTGAGTATTTTCCAATGTATTGTAAAAAAGTCTTTTAATGATATGTATATATATGCATGTTAAACATGGAAACTATGAATAGTTCCACATAAACAAGATAGTGAAGTTAGCTGCTACATGGGCATTAACTCAAATATATATTTATTTTATTTTTTAGTAGGTGGTGGCTCGTGCCTGGTTAATTTAAGGGGGATATAAATCATAGATTTTGGTTTTTTGTTTTTTTGGACAACCCACGGAAAAATATTGATATTTATAAATTAAATACTTAGATGAACTTTTTGAATGATCAAATTGATGTCTTTATATGTGCCACGATCAAATTATTGAGAATTTGATAAAAATGAAAAAACTTGCGTGTGGTTTTACCATGAATTTTGATATTGTGTGAGAATTTGAAAAATGGATGAAAGAGGGGAGTTTATTTGTAAATAGCCAGTTCGGGGGTCTAAGTAATTGCCCCTCTTTCTTATTTATAAATATATATTATTCATAAAAAAAAATATTTTCATGAACAAATATATCAATATAAACTAGAAGGCCTGATAATAAGTACTGTCAAAAGATAATTACTTGATTGATATTGACAATATCAACTATTTAAAAATAAATCATAGTCAAATATATATGAGGGATGTCAACAAACTGACCTAACATGGCAATTAGTGTAGAACTCAACTCAAAAAATACGAGTTTGGGACTCAATTACTGTATAATTTGGGTTCGTGCTAATTTTATAACCCGATTATTATTTGGGTTGGATGCATATAAAACAGTTTTAACAATGTTGTTGTAGCTTAGAGATATAGCGGCGGTTCTACATCTATTGTCATATGGATTTGTGGCACGAAGTATCAGCAGTAGTTGTTTAGGGTCTGTTTCAGGCAACTTATAAGTGCGAGGCATTTTTAAAAATGTCGTGGTACCGTTTGGATCGCGCGTTTTGCCCGTTTATCCGAAAACGCAGTTCCATCTTTACACTAAGCTGCTTATCCTGAAACACACAAGTAGCCCCAAACGCACTCTTAATCATTGCTCTAATTTTGACAAATCGCTATTGTAGATTCTTCTAGATGTTGCCGAACTCAAATTGATTTGATTACTATTTGATTCGAGATAAGCAAATTGAAATCAGGTTAAATGGACATATTCAGGTTAACAAATTATGTTGGTGCAAAATGATACATATATTATATTATGAACGGATAAGATAGGTCCGCTTAGGCAGTTTTAGGTCGAATATTTCGACTTATATATAATATTCATGTCGAATTTAAGCCACTGATATAAGATCAAGTAAGACATATTCTAGCCCCCCAATACAATTGGCACCCCAAATGTACATAAACACAAATGCATTTAATTTTTCATATATATATATATATAAAAAAAAATGATCAGATGCTATTATACGAGTCTCTAACCACCTCTAATATTCCTAATAATTTGAGTACCGTCTTCTTAAGACCAACCATGTCAGAGAGAATTAGAACTCCCGACTTGAGGGGTCTTAGACTGTGGATGTCAACCAACAGGTCGGGCTCCGCAACACACGCACACACACACACACACACACATATATCTTTACGCATTCATTTCTATGCACGTATAATTATAAATTTAATGTTTAACAAACTTAGCATAATTCAAATTCGATTGAAGCCAAAGTAGACTTGTAATTTAGATCTTTGACTTGGGCAATTTAGCTCTCATTAACGAGTCAATTAATGACATACATTTACAAACGCTATGTATTTACATATCTAACACCTAAACTTTACTCTTTTTTTTCATTTCTACCACTCAAAATTTTCATATCACGTATAAAATACAGATATTTTAACTTTTTAAAAGCAAAATACACAATTTCCATGCATATATATGTTAGAATTGAAGTTTTAAGTGTTATACACGTAGAAATTGATCAGTGGTATTTATGTAAATCTTCTTATTTTTGACGTGGCTGAGGTCTGTTTAATTTGGTGGTAAAATGAAGCCTAAATATGTTATTTTTCAGCAAATGGAACCAATTCCAGCTAATTTGTACTATGTCTCAACATAACAACAGCACATGAGTTCTAGTTCAGGTTCTAATTAATTAAATAATAAATAATTAATATTGGAAAATAAAAATACTGGTTTATTTGATATGATATCAAAACTTTGGTTTGTAAAATTTCCCTCTTTCAGTCGAAAGGGCTAATCCAAGATGAAACCAACATCATGGATAAACTTTGGACACTTTGCATGGACGAAGCCTTGGAACCCCTAAGAAAAGAAGTATGCACGATTTTAAAAAACCCTAGGGGCATACATCTCATTATTCAATTTTATTCATATTTAATGCCATAAATAATCAAGTCGAATACAAAATACTAATTGCAAAACTACTTGAAATACCTTCTCGCTAAATCGAACTTGCAAGTGTTATTCAATCGAATGAATGGAATATTTGAGGTAACAGAGGATATCCCTCAAAAAAAATAATTATTAAAAGCTAAAGCCAAAATTTAAAAAAAAAAAACTTGAATATTTCTAAATTCAACATATTCTGAGAGAAGAATACTAGTTCGCATACCTTCTATCTAAGAGAGAATATCGGAAATCCAAATGGCAAATGACTCTAGAGCAACTTGTTATTGAGGAGCTTTAAGTATTAAACATTGAGTTGGAGTTTATGACAAGTTCAATCAACCCAATAAAAGCATATCTAACCACAAGTCAAACTTCATTGGGAGCAACAAATCCTCCTAAGCGACCCAATACTTCATCACCAGCGATGAACTGTTTAGAAAGGCAGCAACTAGTGTTTCATTAAGATGTTTTAAGGGGAATGCAACACTAGTAATTCTCCAGAAAATTCATGTGGGAGAATGCAAAAATCACTCAGGAGGAAAGGCACTTGCCAATCGTATCGTGCAAAAGGGATTTTATTGGTTAATATTGTGAAAAGACTCAGAGATATTCACACAATGATTCAAATAGTACCAAATATTAGCTCACATGCGATTACAACCTTCTCATAAACTTTAATTAATCACAAGTTTCTGGCCTGTCCTGGTGTGGGAGATGGATCTCCTTGGTCCTTTTCCTCCAAGTAAAAGAAAGTGAAAGTTCGTTTCCAAATGGATTGAAGTCAAAAGACTAGCAAGAATCATTGTTGAAGTAGTCTGCAATTTCATATGAACTGATATATTATGTTGATACATACCACCTTTTATGATTATCACTAACAAAGACACTTAACTTGTCAATAAAAAGTCAAGGACTTTTACAACATCAAGGAATACAACTTAAATATACTTCTATATATCATCTAAAGATAAATAGAAAAGTGAAAACAACCAAAAAATTAATTCTTAGCTTGCTAAAGAAAAAGATAAGATGAATAATATGACAACGGGAAAAAATCCTACCTTCCACATTATGGGAGCAACAAACTACTCCCTCAATGTGGCAATGCAACCACAATCGTATAAATAATAATTAATATACACAAAAAATAAAAAAAATCTAAGCACTTCATTGGCTTGCCTTACTCATCTAGAAGTGTAAACATGTAGTAGAAAAATAATATACTTTTTAACTTTGCTTAAGAAATCAACTTTGAGTAAGCTATTATAACTTAAAAGATAAAAAATTTTTTGCAAAGGAATGATCAAATATCTTCCTGCAAATATTAGAGACCCCTAGGTGGCAAGAGATACCTTGTGAGTAATTTATGAGCCCCCGGGAAAGTAAGACCTGATAAAGATTTAAAAATTTCTCAAGAAAAAACTGATATATATCTCATGCCAAACCATTTTCCTTTAATAAAATAGTAACTTATGAAAAACATCTTTTTTTAAACAAAAAATAATAAATATATTGATTGCTCACAAGAATGATATCTAACATAGCAAGATACTTATTTTTTTTCCTTTATTCTTATCTCATGCAGCGGAAGTGAGAATTAGTTAAAGAAATAACAAGTTCCCATAGACTTAGCATACAAAATTAACTCGATAAACTCGCTATAGGTCTAAGCTTGAGGATCTTGCTTGAAGGATCAAATAATAAAACTAGCACAAGAAAAAAATAAGGCACGACGTACAAATTGAAGCATGAAAGCCTATATCAATTCAAAGAATCAGAAAATTTTATTCATATGTCAAAGAAATGAATTATAATAACTTGACATTATCTTACATCTTATAAACTAACCTACATCAAAAACACAAAAATATAAGGTACACATTCCTTATCACAATTTAAGAAATTAATAGTCCTACCTTTCCAACCCTCCAAAAAATTACAAGTTCTTGCAACAGAAGTGTTGAAGCCTCTCTTACTAGAGCTATCAAAAAAGCCTTCACTAGCAGCCAAAATGACTGAAAAAGGTTAAAAATGATCCTATCTCACACCATTCTTCCATGTGCCTCAGTCACGACAAAACAAAGCTCATAGAATGATCTTGATATATACATCATAAGTGACGTGAGTGCTAGTAGGATATGAAGTCATTAGTTTGATTATTACCTAATAAAGGGTTCCGGTAAGAACCCTCTAATGAATCCCAAAGGGAGTCATAACCCTACTAGATCTGAACAACCTGATGTTTGGATTCAACAAACAAAAGTCTCCCTAGTTCAAATATCAACGAACAAAAAGACTATGTCCTGCCCTGTAAGTTCGATGTGGACAATCTAATCATTTTCATTAAAGTACTTTTCACATGTTACTTTTCTACTCCATTTGTAGGCCTGTGAAAGAGGAGTCATGATAAGCATTATTATTTTTTCATATAACCTGATCATGATGACATGTTTATTACTGTTTATTAAAATTACGATTGTTGATGTTACTTGGCATAGAAAAATTTCACATAGAGAACTATAATGCTCCTCTTGTTTAGAGAATCTCTAAACTAGTTTCATTACAGAGGTCTTTAACATGTCTTAATTACGATTCTTATTCTTCTCCATCATATTCTTTAATGAGCTGCCTATAACAATAAAAATCATCCCTATCTGGAAGCATAATTCCTTTTTGCACCAGAGTACTTAGAAAAGACTTCATCTTTCCTTCATAATGATCCACTAATAATTCTTCATACTCAGGCATTTGTTTAAGTTCTTAAGGGAATTCTTCCTTCATCTTCATTCCTGCAAGTTACTCCTTCAAAATTGTGACTTTGTCTTTTAGCTTCTTATTCAACTCACTATCCTCTTCAAACTTCATACAAGTCCTTTCAAAGGATGTAGACTTGTTGTCCATCTGTTTATTCTGCTCAACGTAGTGTTGAACTAAAAGTAATGCTGCTCGTTTATGATCTTTAAATTTCTTTACTAATAGCTCCAGTTGCTCCTTAACATCAGCTAACTTATCCTCGAGCATAAAGTTACAGGAGTATTTCTCCCTCATTTCATTGAGAAATTCGGCCTTCTCCTCTTCCTACTATTTTACATGTACTTGAGAGGAAGCGAGCAACTTTGCATCCTTTTTAGACATTATCCACATCTCATTTTTTTCCATTGGAAGAATCTATGACTTCTTTTCATCTTTGGAGAGAGATTGCTTTAACTTGGCATGTTATATGCAAAACTGGCATTGTGATACACACATGGTATACCACCATTGCCAAGCTATTGGCAAACTCTCCATCACTTAAGCGCGAAGCTGAGATCTTCCCGCCTTTTTAACCAACTCATTCAAGTTTACAGAATCAATAAATGGTCATAACTAAAGAAGCCTCCTAGAGTATTTCATCACACTCATATAATCCAAGCTCAAATCTACTATTGAGTGAGTTTGTGCCTCATTGAAGATGTGAACTACCGTGTCCAACTCTTCCTATGAAGGGCCAAGTGCAACTGCTCTCAAGGAGGTGACACCAACATCTACCTACTCCTTTACTTTCTTCTTCTTAAAGAAAGCTGCAACATGCACCTACTGCAACAAAAGATTTTCTTTGACTAAAGGCAATAGTTTGGGAACTCAAGGAACTAGGATCGGTTCCCTAATCATTATCACGACTTCTATTTTACGACTACCCTATTTCCTTGGATGCTTTGTGAGGGGAAGCTTGTCCTCCTTGTCTCCATCTACATCAATGACAGGTGTGTCAACAACTTTCACTTCACCTTATCCTATATTCATAGTTTCTAACGGGCTTAATGAATGAAGAGCCTCAACATCTTCCTCTGGAATGCTTGCTTGAAAAAGATCTTAATCTCTCAGCTCCATAGCAGGAGGTCGATGTGTCCTCCATGAAAAAAAAAACATAATTTCCAAAATAATTATAAGAAAATATTCAAATAATATCATCATGCAACCAAGATTAATATGTACCTTAAAAATCCACTATCACATATTATATTGTTGTAAATAATTTGACATCAAAGATTAGTATGTACCTTAAAAAGCGAGTTCATCTGACTATGTTCACTATGCTTAAATCTTCAAGTGAGTTTCTTCAGCCAAGCTTGCTCATATTTCTTTAGTTCTCTTTCTGTGCTCGTTTGGAGTAGTTGAACCTTCCAACCAAACTCATCAACAATGACATGTCTATACCACCGAGATTGATGAGTTGCTCTTTGAGGTAGAAGGAAGATAATTCCAGTCAGTAGGTACATATATTATCATTTATTAACAACATGACCGTCCACACCAGCGGTCTTGCCAATAGTGAGTCTGCTAAGGCTCTGTGCTATAAAATCTACAACCTAGTTTTATATTTCATTATTTAGACTCTTATCCACGTACATAAGCTCTATAGCATATAAATAAGAAGAAAAAGGAAAGAGGGGTACCAGATGATGGACCCTAAAAAAACTCTCTTTCTAAGAGAATCCTTCAACTTCTTCCCAAATCTTTCACAATATCTCTTGTACGAGTTCACGAATTATACAGAATCCCACGTTTCAAAAGAATTCAACAATATCACATAGTGAAATTAAATTAAAGAGAATGAAATACAAGAGATACATGACCTAAGAAGAAACAAATTGCTCATATCGACCACTAATGTCTACAAATATGTCTTCGTAGAATAATTACATTGTCAAGCGTTTGATAGTCAGGGGTGAAAATCACCATCTCATGTCTTTGAAAAATAAATATGTTACAATAAAATATAATACTTTAACGATATTTGACATTTATAATGTTTCGCCACTAGCAATTCATTTAATTTTTTTTTATACCACCTGCTTTGTCATGAATCTCAAATTTGTATTATCACAACAATCATTGCATAAAGCAAATAAAAGTAGGTATGGTTCTTAATTTATAGCATTCTTGTAATTATTTAATTTATGTTAATCAAATACAGTTAAACATTGATGTAATATATATACAAGTCATTGGTCAAAAGTTCTTTCTCTCTCACTTTACAACACAATCACAGCTAATGAAATTGCCAATTTTGACAAAAGAAGACTCATTTAGAGACATTTTTATGGCAAATATGATTTTTTTTTTTTTTGCATTAACAATAATGCATTTATGCATTAACAATAATGCATTTATATTAACAATAATGCATTTATTTTAAGAAAATGTCACTATTACATTGAATAAAGATCACCAAAAGGATTAAAATATTTTTCATAAAAATTTTCACAACATTAAAAAAAATTGTACTTTTTGAATTGAGCAAATATTAAATGGAGATCTTGCAAGTAGCAAGTGCTCAAATTCATCATACTGAATTAGAAAATTGAACAAATTTGAGGGGGGGTGGTGATATTTGCTTCACTCAATGGCAGTATTTGAAACAAGATGTGGCATAAAGTACATGTTGTGGCTGGACATGATAAAGAAGTTTTTGAAACTATTTTATGGTTTTTTGAGAGGCAAGTACAAAAAGTTTTCCTTAGATTTCATTCATGAGAGGCATTTCTGAGAGTTGTTCTCGAGAATATCATTTGAAGTTTTCTTATGAAATAATGATGTTAGTGATGCTTTAAATCCGATACGCCGTCAACATATTCTCATCATCCAGAGCAAATCTCGAGGCAATATATTGTTCTCGAGATGATCTTTTGCGCAATAAATATTTAAATCTTGATAGAAAGTCATTTAGAGCTTCGATTTAAGCAAACTTATAGTCAAACTGATAGGCTCGATGAACCCAAAGATATCAAAATTAGTCTAATCCAAGTCAAATCAAGCCAAGATCAAGTCATTAAACTATACTTGAAAGTTTTCAGGCATATTTTGAAGGTCAAATGAATGTCAAATCTAACAAGCATATAGTCGAATCAAGTGCCTCGACAAGTCGAATCCAATAAGCCAAAGATTGCTCAATTCCGACATTGTTTGAAGTTTAAAGTTCTGTTTAAAGTCAAAACAATTCCGACATTGGTGTTTCATTAGACATTTTTTAAAAATGTATGAAAAATAAATAAGTTTATTAGTAGTAAAATAGTAAGTTGTATTTTCAGATATATACATGAAACGAATCAGTGTGTGTGTGTGTGGCCAAGGAATAGAGTGTGCATAAGATGGGAGTAAAAGAGAGAAATAAAAAGAAATGATTATCAAAAATGAATTTTTTATTAGCCTTTTCTAAAGAAATGATATCCCTATCTATAAGAGAGGGGAGGTAAAATGTTTGTATTTACCTACAAAATATTTTTGATATTTTACAAGTGTAAGTTTAGATATGTCGGTTACCCTACTACTCCACTGGCTAGGACCCACGGCCTTGGCGAGTTTCGGTCGTCCGACTATGATGGGTTAGGATTGTCGGTCGACTTCTAATGGCCTTCGAGTCGGACAGTCTTGACTTGGTCGGTTTAATTCTGACGATCAACTTCTCTGATCTGACTATTGACTATCGATCTCTATGTGAAAAACTTTTATCGACGGGATGAGACAACGTCATTGATGTCTTCTCTCGGATTGATTGATCTTAGTTTTCTGTTCAAATGGTCGGCATTTGGCCAGCTTTGGGACTAGGTTTTGGAGGGTCGTACTTGGTCATACAAGTCCTTTAATTTTTTGCTAAAGAATCTTTTAATCTCCCGTCGATGATGCATCCTTTGGTCTTCTGACGGTGGGCCTTATAACCCCAGTCATCTATATTAATCCAAACTGACTGAAATTATCACATAGGTCAAGCCATAGAAGTAAGCTAAGCCATGATGTAATATGTATCCAACATACAAATAATTAATATTTTCTTTTATTATTTGCATATTAATTTTTTTTCAGTTCAAGGCTTCGAGCAAAGTCACTAAACCAAGCCTTCATTGTCATCTTATGATTGTAGAGAATTTTTAGTCCATATACTCCTAATCTAAATAAAATATTAAATGGATTTAACACAATCAAAGCATAATTTTTGTTGACGAAAAAGTTCACAAAACTGCATCAATCAAAATAGAACCGTGTTTATTTTTTAATCTATGAAGTTCTTACAAATGTTTTCTGCTTCAAACTTCAATATGCTTCACACAAATGATGCATCACTTATTTTCATAGAGATAATGTTGATATGTAGTCTCCGAAAATCAAAACCAACATTCAAAGATGAGACAACACATTCATCATAGCGTCTCGTGGCCTGCACAAGGCCTCAAGAGGATTTGCTTTAGGCATGGTCAATCCCGCTCCTTCTCTCAAGTCTATCTCCTGCGGGGTAACCCTTTTCCACTCAAAGCACTGAATCAAAGTTCCAAGCACCAGGCCCATCTCTTTCATCGCAAGACTTTCCCCTGGGCATTTTCTTCTTCCCATGCCAAATGATAACATGTCACCCACTTTGCCAACATCTACGTCTTCAAATCTTTCTGGAAGAAAATTGTTCGGCTCTGGCCATTTCTTAGGATCCCTATGGATTGCATATGCATTCACTAAAAGCATGGTGCCCTGTGGTATGTGGTAGCCTCCCACCGTGCAGTCTTCACGAGACTCATGAGGTACAAGCAGAGGCCCTGCAGGGTACAACCGTAGGGTTTCTTTGATGATACACTTGAGGTAGGAAAGGTTGATAAGGTCAGCTTCCTCAATCAAACGTTCATGTCCCACTTTCTCATCAATCTCTCGTGTGGCCCTCAGAAGCTTCAAGGGATTGTTTAGTAAAAGTGTCAATGCCCATTCGATAGTATTTGATGAAGTATCTGTGCCACCAGACAACAAATTCTGCAATAGAAATAGAAAAAAAAAAACATTATGGAGAAAATCAAAAAATAAAATAAGATTTGAAAATGTTCTCCCACGATCTAATTAATATTATTGTTATGATTCCGAGATTAATTAAACGGAAACATAATCATTAATTTGAGTTATAATCACTAATGATCAAAATAACTATGATTAAAAATATGACTTTTGCCTCTATTTTGATCCTCGAATCCCAAATGATTTAGACAAATATGTCCATATAACTAATAACAAAAATGAATCTTTATTATATATAATGCTACATAAAGATCTGAGATGCAAGTTCTAATTATAAAAAAAAGAACTTGATCAAAAAGTAAAATTCATGTCAAGGGACTCACCGTAATCATGGCTTTGAGAAAACGATCGGTGTACTGCTCCGGCTGCTCCCTCTGCAGCGCCAACAACACATCAACCATATTCCTATGGTTCCCATCCTCCTCCCCCTCATTTTTCCTCCTCCCTTCCTCCAAAACAGACTGCAGAAAATCATCCTTACTCTCATGAATCCATCCCAGCCTTCCCTTCAACCTTCGCCCCACCAACCACCTGATCCCCACCGGCAAGAAATCTCCAACATTTGACGCACCAGACAGCGCAAATGCCTCCTGCACCGCAGCCTTAAACCTCATAACCTTCTCGTTCATGTCCGCACCCTCTCCATAATATCTCTTCCCATCCACCATTCCCATAATCACATTCATCGCCAACCCGAAAAGCCTCGTCTTCAGCTCCACCATCCTGAATTCCTCCCCCTTCATGTCGTTCAACAGATTTCGGACCAAAGCTCGCGCTTCCTCCGCCCGAACTCCCGAAAAGAAAGCGAGGCGCTGAGCAGAGAAGACTTCCACGGTGGCAATGCGGCGCATGCTGCGCCACCCCTGGCCGTAAGAGGCGTATGCGAGGGCTGTGTGGTTGTAAGTGGTGAGATTCGTGGAGGGAAATTTTGGGCGGTTGGCGAAGGCCATGTCGTTGGTGGTGAAGCACTCCTCGGCGAGGGAGTAGGAGGAAACGACGACGGTGGGGCGGATGCCGAAGTGGATGAAGAGGAGCGGGCCGTGTCGGGCAGAGAGTCGGGCCAGGGAATGGTGGAGAGGTTTTTTGAGAAGGTGGAGGTGGCCGATGATGGGAAGAGAGCGAGGGCTTGGTGGAAGATTCTGACGCTTTTGTTTCTTGTTTCTTGTGGAGAAGAAGAGTTTTGATAGGCGGAGGGAAATGAAGAGGGCCAGACAGGTGAAGAAGATGAAGTTCGAGTACTCCATGTTTTTTATTGGCTGTGGAAGAATGGAGATCTTCGTGGTATTTATAGCTAGATTGACGGGGGGGGGGGGGGGGGGGCTGGAGTAAGGGAGTAATCGGGGAATAATCAGAGAAGTCGGCTCGAGTTCAACCTGATGAATGACTCGTGAACTGAGTATGATGTGGTAATAAGCGAAGCTTAATGTCACGGACAACAAGTCTCACATCGGCTAAGTGTAAAATCGAAAAGCAGTATTTAAGTCTTAGGATGTCCTCCTCTCTTAAGAGCACTTTTGAGAGGTGAAAAGTGTTATAAGAGAAATTTACTATCTATCTGGTGTGTGGACTCTCCATTGTTCAGTGGGACCCCCTGAGGAGTCGATTCGTAACGAGGGTGTCACATGATTGGGTGGATGAGAATGTCACAGACAAAAACTCTCACATCGGCTAGGTGTAGGGCCGAAGAACAATATTAAGTCCTGGGCTGCTCTCATCTCTTAAGAACTCTTTTGGGATGTGAAATTAAGCTAACTTCGACTCGACTTGTTTGCGTGTGAGTTTGACTTGTTCAAAAAATAAATGATATAAAATACACTCAAAATATAATGACTCAAACTTTTATCATTAAATTATTGAAAAGTGTGAAGAATAATATTTTACATATATTATCAAGTGGATACTTATTATTTATCATCTAATTACTTTTTTATCTTTTTAATGTAACACTAACTTAAATTAATATATTTTTCTTATTCCGGTAGAGCTAAGCTCGAGGTTGAGCACAAATTTGATCAAATTAATCAAGCACAAGTTGACAGTGGCTCGAGCTCCACTCGACTCATTTACACGCCCATATTACTATTGAAGTTTTTAAGTATAAAATATTAAAATATTTAAAATTTTATTTTATTTTTGTACACCGAGCTATTTTTATTTGTCTTCTTATATGATTTTTTTATTGCTTTTTTACCAAATATTTTTAATCAAAATTATTTTTTTATTATGAATAATAAATAAGTTGGCTCATGAATAAACCGAGGTCAAACTTGAATCTGGCTCAAACTCATGTGGGACTAGTCCGAGTTTGACTCGGCTGATTTAAAACAACAGTTGAAAGAGACATATATAATATGTGTATGTTATCTTTGATTAGGTTTCCTGATATTACTATTTATTTTATATTGAACCAATATAGAAAGTATTGGTTGAATTCGTCTATTCACGATTTTAAAAAGAAAAATTAAAATATATTTATTTCTAAATTTTTTAATATAACGATTGAAATTACAATGCATACTTCTGGTAGGTATATTCGTATATTCAAGTTTATACTCTGTTTAATTCAAACTATTTGGTGTTGCGAGAAGATATATAGGAGAATGATCTTCGAAGAAATGAAAAAATAGAACGAGAAAAATTTACACCAGAAAAGAACACACAGATTTACATGATTCGACATATTGTCTGGGTCCACAGAGTTGCAAAGGATTTTACTACTTGAGGAATTTACATCAGTCGATCACCTGACTTACAAGAGAAATCTCTCACTTCATTGCTATCTCTTCTCCTCTCTCTATTATTCTCTCTCTACATCGAGATACATCAAAGAAACTCTACACCGAGATACACCGAAGAAGACAAACTTACAAGAGAAATAAAAACTAATTTTTCTTCTGCCACAAGCCACCAAGAAGAAGCCAAAGGAGAACAATCTTCTTCTTCTTCTTTCTTCTTCCTTCACCGCAAGGAACTACCTCTTGCACTTCTCTTCTTTTTATCCTGAGGAAGCCCGAAGAAAAACACCAACCGTGACTTCGAAACCCAAAGAGAGCCATCCGAAACCTTTTATCGCGAACAGGAAGCTTCGGGATGAAAGGATGCAGCGTTTCACGAAATGGAGGCGGGAACATCGGTTATCGTGAAACCGCAAGTCACGGTCGCGACCTTTCGCGATCGGGAGAGCGGGAGCAGGAGTTGGCGCCATTTTGCGAAACATAGAAGACAAGAGGAGCGCGGCCTCCAACGCTAATATTTGGAGTTTTTTAAAACAGGATATATATGTAAATAAGATTTACTTGATCTCAAAAAACAAGGGGGACAATTACAAACTGAATACACGAACTATTGCTATTTATGAATCAAATCACATTACATGAAGATAAATGCAGGCAAAGGCTACGACTTTCAGCGAGCCTTCGCCTCTTTAAAAATGTGTTTTTTAATTAATACAGACACTCCTACTGAATGAGATAAAACTCAATCTCTAAAATTATAGTCCTATTGTATGATATAGGGTAAATCATTATAATCAAATGAGATAATCATTCTCTGGATATAGAACGGCCATATGTTAACAATCATTGAATTAGTACAACATGGGGAGAGCAATTGGCCAAAAGGACATATATAGGAAAAGCCTAATCAAAATTGAATTTTGTGGAACAATTATTTTTTTAGATTATCATGCTCAATATGATGGACAAATTTGCAAAACTAGCATTTAGGTAAATTACATTGATGATTCTTATATTGAATAAATAATAGTTATTTTCAAATATGCTCTCCCTGTTAATGAGAAGACTGGTGTTCTACATTGACTTCTAATCGTCCGTTAAATGAAAGAAAGTATTACTTCCGGAGTCCAGAAGCAAACTGCGTCCCGACGACAGACCCGATGCGCTGCATCTTACGTCCGGACTACGGACGCAATATGTTTTCGATAAACGAACAATTACGGCCATTATTATTATTATATTTTAGTTTTTTTCCATAGAACAGCAAGTTCCCATCAAACTAATAAAACAATAGAATGAATGGATAGTACCACTTGGTTGGAACAATAATTTAAAAATTACAGTTCAAACCAGACAGATTTTTAAATTAGAATTCACAGCACCTAAACTGCATTCTTTTTGTTTCCGGTAGAGATTAATGTGTGTATGCATATCTCCTATCTTTTGTTTAATTATGTTGACATTTATATTTTTTTAGAATATTTATTTTATTATCTGATACAATGGAATAACAAGTACTAACAATTGTGTTGACATTTAATTATAGTTGACATTTAATTATCATTGATTCAAATATATTTCCTTTAATCCAAAAAACTTTGTAATTGATTATAGAATACAATTTTCAAGTGCAAATTTGTCGGAAAGAAGGAAAGAACCATTTTAATCACACCATTCTTCTACCTTTAATTATCATTGTTAACAATTCTTCTTAAATAGGTTTTTTTTTCTTATTTCCTTTCCCAAACATCTATAATCTGAATTTTGGAGCTTCTTTCACCAGCAAGCTCCAGCATGTCATGTTCTCTATCTGATTTCTCTAGCTATGACCTCAAACATGAGATCCGTTCATGAGCACTTTCTCACATCCCAAAACTCCATCGCTAAGGAGCTCATGTTTTCCCTGACAGCATCCTCATTCTGTTGTAAGTTTATCGTGTTCATTGCACCTAATTCAAAAAATCCATATTTGTCATAATACCAAGAACATTGTCATGCTAAGTCTTACTTCACCTCAAAAAATTATTGCAAAAATTAGTTAAGAAATCACTCTTAAGCCATTAATGAAGATGACTAAGGAAAAACTTACCAAAAATGATAAAGCTGAATTAAACAAAAAGGAAGATTTACATACATACCAATTAATGTACAAAGTATAATTTAGGTTTTAGATATGTAAATACTTAAGAATTTTGTTGTATGTATCTAAATGCCAGAAAAAATAGATAAATAAAAAATCAGAACTTGTATTTGACTTCTAGAGAACAACTTGAAAAATTTCAGGAATTGAATCAAATTGTGCAAACCACCAAAGCCCCACTAAAGACTTCAAATGTAGAGCAAGACATATGAAGCAACCATATGCTAAGGACTACATTAGTACATATGTTAGCTTACAAACGATCATACTTCAAAATAGTTGGGCACCTTCGCAAGTCATTAATTTTAAAAATAACAACGGTACTCCCATAATAATAACACGGTAGTTATAACCACAACATTGATTGAAATTAATATTTTGATAAGAAATTTGACATAGTCAAGGTTTTTCTTGATTATGACATCTTTTGTTGATATTTCTATATTACTGTCATTAAATATTTTATCACACTTTATCCATCCAATTGAAATAATTACAATCATGCTCTGAGCCATTTTTTAGGCGAAGGTAAAACTTTCTTCCATTGCTTCTATCTTTATAAGATGTATACATTGTATACAATCAGTTAAATTTACAGTAAATTCTTTGATTATTAATTTCTTATGATGTTGATGAATGACATGAGCTCATACTTGTTATCGTTCTATTAGAAATGAGAAAAAAAAAATTATGTAATATATATATATATATATATATATAAGATATATGAGATCTATTTGGTTTCATTTTTCAAAATCAAAATTATATATATATATATATATATATATAATAGCATATTTATGAAAAAGTATAAATATATATGATTTTAAATAATTATATAAATCGTATCTCCATGTCCAACTACAAAAAATAGAAATATGTAAAAATTAATATGGAAGTTAAATTTCATAGATGAAAACACACATTTTACTTAATTTCATGTTATGTATGTAAATATATAAGAATTGTGTGGACTAACTTGAAAAAACAAATAACAAAAATAAAATATTGGTTTCTCAAATGAAAGCTTTATTTTCAAGGTTTTTTGCAAATAAATATCTATAAAAGTGACAAGTGTAAGTTTGCTAACTATGAAGGGAAGAAAAGCCAGCATGCAACTACTCAAGAGAAAAAGAAGACTTCAAAACTATGTTATCTCAACCAAATTCAAAATATATACTCTAAATTCTTAATTAAATTATTTGCAACTAAGGGAAAAAGTATTAAACTAATGTTTGGGACACTTTCGTTGTAGTAAAGCATATGTTCTATGTGTATAGTCATCCAGAGAATGTAATGGGCAATCACATAATTGATATGTGGCTTCAACTTCTTAAATTAGCTCATGAAAATGATGTTGCATATATGTCCTTGATGTTGCTAGTGTGATAATAAAGTTGTTCTACGCATTTGGTTGAATCAAAGTGGGCTCATTGTCAGTGCTCTTAGTGTCATTCAAAATGATGCACGTACAATATATAATGATTGAGTCATAATTGTGAATTATTGAAAGTAGGCCACTTATACTCCACTTCTATATAGATCAAAAGTGGGCAGTTATTGATAACTATTCATGGTAGGATGAGTATAATCAGATTGGGGCCTAGAAACAGCATATGTTGGAGGACCATGACCCTCACTAGCTCCTCCATAATGTTGTAGGGATCTGTATCACATTGTATACCCTACTCAGTCATATTTGAACACCTTGTGTCAATGATGTACATATTTCTTCTCATATATTTGCATACGTACTCAATTTTTTTCACAGCTTGTTGTATCTTAGTGTCTTTGTCTCGACCAAAAAAAGGCTTAAATATTTCTTCAATGTGATCAAAAAAATTTTGCTGCATAACATAATAGCATCTATTAATTATATTTCCTTGAGAAAAGATTATGTGAGTAAATTAACTTATGTAGATATCTTATGTAAATATTTTATAAACATACATATGCTCACTCTCCAAGTACTTTAATATAGTATGTGTTTGGAATATTAGACAAAATCCTCAATAAATAAAGTGATGCCCATGATTTGTACTGTTGTATGTAGTGTCTCAATGCTTGGCTCATATCCTCCTCTCCACCATCATTGCTTACATTTATGAACGTCGATTCTCTAATAATGTGATATATCATTTGTGGTATTCAACCCAATCAATGTCAGCCTTCCCTTTTTCATTGGCTCGATGAAATCTTGGATCCATGAGCGACACATCGACTCGTGGTGATATGTCAAATTTTCTAAGAACTTGATCTGTTAAGTGCCACTCTACCCACTTTCAACTAATGAGGGGTACCCCTAATAGCCATATGTCTTCACCAGAGAGAAATATAGCAACAACACTTAATCTTATTTGATGACTATATAATTCTCATATAACATACATTATATGAAATTAAATTCAAATTTGTAAGAAGTAACAAATATATTTTAAACAAATTTGGTATATGAATTCAAATATGACTCTCCAAGAGGCCATCAAACTCATTTATGCATACCTTGATGTCTGATACTGGCATCTAACTTACAGGGTCTTCATTCCACCTGGTGATAATTGCTATATTGTTACTTTATCTAATAGATTATGAGATATTAAAAAGTAAAATATGTGAAGATCATACCTTGATCTCAGGATCTTACCGTCAAGTTCTTGTGGGTATGATACGTGGAGTGTTGGTCTTCCAATGTGAAGTCGTTCCCAAGTCCACACTTGTGGAAGTTGTAAACATCCAGTAATATTGACTGGCTTGGGCTTTCTTTCCTCATGTTGTTCTCTATATAAGTGTCATAAAATAGCCTCAACTAGTGAGTATGTGGAGAGCATTACTAAGTCTTCTCATAATTGGAGATATTATGAATGCACCTTTGATCCAGATGTATCAGGCAAGAGAAAACAACCAAGCATAAAAAAATATATGCTTGAATATGCCTATGAAATTTTATACCTATCAGATCTAATTAAGAGTCCATATAAAATACTCATCTTAACCATCTTAAAGGCATGAAAGTTTGTGCTTGAGCTTGACCCATTTTAAATGTGAACATGTTATCCAAATTTATAGGATTTTGATACATAATATTTTGCTCTAGATGTTCTTCTAGCAAATCATCCAACATTCTGGCTAAGAGGCCCGTCTTTTACCTAACTCAATAACAAGTCGACCCATAATAACATGTCCATCAACTTGAAGTCCCAAAATCATACTCACGTCTTGTCATGTGGTACTCATCTCACCAACTAAAAAGTGAATAATATTTTTTTTTTGTGATGACCAGTGCTCTACAAGGTGATGCTATAAGGTGATGGCATAGCCTAATATATTATAGTTGGCCAACACACTCCACACAAATCATACATTGGCCTTCCATAAACATAGGATAATTTATTGGCCACTTTTAACCATGAATGGATGAGAGGCACTGAGTCTTCAACAGGTTGGACTCAATCAAGCATTGAGGAATTAAGGCCACTCATGTGAGACTTTTCAAAAAGAGACAAGAAATAGTTTGAAGTTCTAAAGGGGTGGGTCCCATCACTAGGCTTCAAGGATAGTTAAGAGAAAAATCCTATGGCTAGATCCTAAGTCCTAAGATGAAGGCAAGACCTCACCAAAAATGAGGTCAACAACACCTAGACTGAAGGTAGGCTGCTTGTCGAATTACGGTGATTTACTTGTTGCACGATGAAATAATCCTAACCTAGGACGACATGCCTTCGCATTTAGTCACCACATAATGGGCAATCAAAGATTGTTGAAGATGGTTGATGTTGGGTCAGCCTAACGAATCAGGGCTGACCAAATGAACTCCAAGAAACCAAATTGGAAAATTACGAATGTGATGTCATGTTCAAGGTAGTTATAGAAGCATAATGACATTAACATTGGTTATAGGGTCAGAATAAATAACATTCAATTACAATTGTGTAAATGTAACAACTCGTCAATTATAGTAATGTTCCCCTCTTTAATATGGGATAACCATTTAACTTACAAATCCTACCTATGAATTATAAATATGGAGAACATTTTCAAGAATAAGGACTTTAGAGGGAACATAAACCTCATTAAAATATATAAAGTGTTCAAATCTTTCTTTTCTCTTCTTTCATTTAACTAATGTTGTATTCCTTAGGTGTGATCTACTGGACAATTTTAGATCCAACAACCAACATAAAAGTAAATTAAGATATCAAGGTTAACACAACACTTAAGCACAAATTGCAAGGAAATCACACATAAATTTTCAAACCTAACATTTTTGTAAACCAAATCGAGGGAGAATGAAACTTATTACATATTACTCACTACACATGCTTGTAAGCAACAAATCTGACATTTTATTGAAAGAAAAAAATTGGTTTTAAGATTTAGACGGATTAAATAAATTTAGAATAAAAAACAGTCAATAACTTTGGGTGATTGCACAAAAACACACACAAATCTACACTGAATATCTCAATCACTCTCCTCATTTCACTCACTTACTTCTTGGATCTTCTCATATGGATTTTCTCCATTCTTCTTCATGTTTAGACAAAGCTCGAAGCTTTAGAAATTTGTGTGAGTGTCTCCTTCAGTCGACAGAAGAAGCGTTTAAGTCCTCCTTCACAAATCAATGCCTCTGAACCACCAAAACCACCAACACATGAGAACTAACGCCTAGGCATTGGTATGAGACACCTAGGTGTTGTTTATGGCAATTAGCCGCTGGTATCATTGCACCTACTTCCTGTTAATTGAACTGTGAATCAAGGGCTTTGGACTCCTAGAAGTTACTGTCGCGATGCTTACTTTCCACTGTCTCCATATTTCATATGAAAACACTGAGATGAGAACCTCCTTGGGCCTCTTTGCACCCCAGCCCAGCACTTAGGCGCCACTCCAGCACTTGGCAAAATCATGGGGTTCTCCAGCTTTGATAAATCATTTTTCCTGAAACTTGCAAGACACGTCGCAAAAACTTCCAAAAAATATAAAATTAACATATAAACAATCAAAATAAAACAGATAAACATGTATATTATCTATGCACGTCATTTGTATACTTCCAACCAAGAACTATTAGATATACACAAAAATGAGTGCTTAATAAGATACAAGCATAGATAATCCCTCTATTCTTTGCACATTTCATTGAGTTTATCATGTACGCATGGTTCATTATGGTGTAAGATGTAAATTGCAAAAACCTATTTGAGTTGTTTGAATCAAAACCTTGAACAGATGCACACAAAGAAAGAAAACATAGAAACCACCATATTAAACATGAAAAAACCCCAGAACGGGAAAAAAATCACAGAGTTATACCATGTCAAAAAATATAATTAAAGATAATAGTATAAATTACACCACACTCAAGCCTCTTCACAGTTTTGAGACATAGGAAACACATACTCCACTCCTACACTAGATAAAACAAATCCACACAAAAAATCATAGAAATTTCTGTTTTGCATCATTTTAATGCTACAATGTGGCGTTGCTACACTACAATATTAGTGTTGAGGTGTTATAATATGGTGCTATAACACCATCCTTCAATGTTTCATCATAATTTTTTTTCTTCAAGAGAAGCGTTGTGGTGCTATTGCAAATACAATAGCTCACCACTAATATTATAACTCTGAGGGTACCGCGCTGAGGCAACAGAAAAAAAAAATTTTGGTGCCTTCAAGGAGGAGTTGCCCTCTCCCCTCGCAAACCCACCATCGAGCTTGATTGGTAAACTTGGGGGCTTTGAGTTGATAATTGGTTGACACAATCAAACTACAAATAATAACACATTTATTTGTACTTGATGTGTGTCAAAATATTCATGGTGGTAGTGTAATTATTTAATATCTTAGTATTAGACGAATGTCCATCATAGACTCAAGTGGTTAAAATGATAAGTAGAGACACTGAAATTCTTAAATGGAAAACCCAAAAAAGGAAAAAAAAAATCATAAAGCCTAGCCCAATCAGAATGATCCACTATAAGTTGATGATTACGCCCAATGGTTACACACTTCCTCGAAGTACAATGATTATATATAGAATGGGTTCGTTGCACAATGGTCAAATGTCATTGCAACTAGGAGAAGTTGTCGAGACTTCAGTGCACCTTCTCTCAAGTGCATCATTACATGGTGTTTAGGATGATGCATGGCTCAGCAAGGTGTCTTGTACTCTGCAATGTTGGTCGTACTCCTTTGCACTATGCTTCATTACTCCATGACATCGGTCTTTACTCCATATGGTGCTTCTTTAGACTGCAGCATAGATCGTGACTTTGCAATGGGCTTCATTGCAACATGCAGGGGGCGGACGAAGGTGGTTAATGTTAGCTAACGAGCAGTGGTCCAGGGTGGTTAGCAATTGTGCGAGCTGGATATGTTTGTTAGGTCTTTGGTCTAAAACAACTCCAGCTCCAACCCTTCCTTCTGTTCAATATCTTGATCCCATTTTATGAAAGTTAGGTCTCCATTTGTAGAGTCTGAGAGTGGCCTCCCTGCAAAAAAGAAATGAATCTTGACTGCTCCATCAGACTGCCTGAAGAGATTCCCTCAATCGGACAACATTTGGTGGACATTTAAGTTCTTTAACGATGTTGGATTTTAGTGATCTTGGACTCACTGAATTTGTCTAATCAAGACAGTCGATTTGATTATAAGTTTATCAGACTTGGAATCCATATGTCCTTTTAATTAGTCGCACAAAGCTTCCAATAATTGTTTAACTGCTTGATCCAAGTTTGATTTGATTTAGATTTGACCAATTTTGATGTCATTGTGTTCATCTCATTGAGCCGGTCAGTTTGACTATAAATTTATCGACATTAGAATTCTTAATGATTTTTAATTGCAATTTAAATTTTTTTATTTAAAAAATATTTCGAGCTTTGTGTTAATCATTTTGAAATTCATTTCCAATGATAAATTTTATTGATAAAATATTAATTATCCAGGTAAAAGTGCAATTATGTTCAACCTACTTATTTCTTTTGATTTTTTCTTAAAATTTATTATAATAATGCTAAAAAAATGAATTATACTTTTATTTAAGGCATAATAGAGTAGCTCCATGATTTTTTTAAAATAATCATTATATCATTTATGAATATTACAAAAATCAACCTAATCGATGCCGCAAAACAACTCTACTTATATTCTTATAACATTTTTAATGCAATAATTTCTTTTTTTTTTTTTAGAAAAGATGAAATAAAAAATTGTGTAGATGTGTTTTATCAAAAACAACAACTGGGTCTAACAATGTTTAGTCTCATTAAAGCACTTAATTTGAGTCAACTAATTACCATTTTAATTAAATGGTAGCGTCTAATCGAAAGCGATTAGTTTTACGCAACTAATTATCATTTAATATAACATCATTAATTTTTTGTCTTTACACTTCTATTATAATGAAAGAAGATTACATACATACGATTCAATTTATATACACCTAAATTTAAAATTTTGCGTATATTTCATCTTATTTATGTATAATACATAAGAATTGACCTGTAAATGCCTTAATCTATCTCTAAATGCCAAGTGGAAATCAGTGACACAACCTAAGTTTTGCTCTCCAAGTGGTATCATATCAAGTATATTTTTGTTTTTAATTTTGCTATGCCACTTTACATAAAAAAATAGGAAATCTAATGATTCAGAGAAGAAGAGTATGATGATGGGAAACCCACTTATTCTACTGAGTGCAGTCTTTCAAGCCAAAGCCAAGAAGGTCGGAGCTGTCCGAGCCACGAATGATGACCGAATGATCAGAGTACAAACCGTTCGGCTAGAAACGAGACAAAGAAGCATTTGAGTCAACTGCCACGAAAAAAACAATCTAAAGGAAGACCAAATCTCTCAGCATCTCCAATAATGTTGTGAACGTCTGAAAGTCTCTTCATCTATTATCAAGGGTCGGCAGTCAGACTAGATCAGCTGGCCGGTAACATCGACTAAGCCTAGCTGACCACACTGATTTTGTCGACCCTCAACCAATCAAGCTCAGAGGACCGAGTGAGAGAATAACCGAGTGATATGCTCATACTTGTAAAATATCAAGAATACCATGCGCAACCCAAAAATATAATATAATTATATTGTACTTTTTTTATATAAATAAGGAGAATATTTTATGAATAAAGCATGACATACAAATCAGGATTCAACGGTGACAATAATCACCAAGTGGAAACAAGAAAATAATTTAGAGATCATCGGAATCTTCTTCCGTGCAATAGTAGGCAATAAATCGGGAGGCCGCATCAAGATTAGCGCAGTGCGAATTGAAAGGTCGAGATTGGTTGCAGGTAGAATTTCTGAGCAACTCAGGCGACAAAATATTGTTCAAAAAACTAAAGGGTTAATGGGTTGGTTAAATTAGTAAGATCATAACCTTCCAGATAAAGACAAAACGGCAATGAATTGAAGAGGTCACTAACCGAGTTACCACTTTATCTGCAGTCTGAGTTTACAATCATTTTTATTACATTTTCAGATATTCAAAATTATTTAATTTAGAAAGAAATGATGTCGATCATCTAAAATGAATAAGGTAATGGGGTGTAATTAAAATAATATTTGAATGAGATCCCAAAATTGAAGAAACGATCGACGATTCTTTTTCAAGTATTTAAAATAGCTAGTCTGATCGTGATGAGTTTAATGATTTCGAACGAAAGTTGACAAGTCGTGCAAGCCTTGTAAACCCTTGTTGAGGAATCAAATCATTTTCATGAACTGAGTCCAACCGTCGAAATGGCTGAGGTGAGCCCACTTACCGACATGTTCTTCTCACCAATCATTACGTATTTTATCTTCTTGTTTATGCATACAAGGGAAGCTAATAGAGTTAGAGAGGGAGGACTAACAGGACTAAAAAATAGCCCACATCTGAGGGGTATTTTATAAAGCTTAAAATGAAAGTTTGTAGGAGACCTAGTGGATTTAATCCATGTTTTAAAATCATATGAATTGCCTTAAGACACTAAATGCTCCCACTAAAATAGCTCAAACATATGAAAGTTAAATGACCGCATGTGCTCCAACCAAACATATTGAATGCTCAAATATTATGTTTGAGAATATTGTGCGTGATAATCGGGCCTCATTATCTATGCTGAAGGATTGTAAGTCTTACCCCACTAGTCGTAACCTACTCCTGTAAAAGGTTGGAGTTGATCAGTCTAGTAGTTTTAAAATAAATGTCCAAATCTAAAATAGGAATTTACAAGTCACCCACTAGTCTGATTCTCCATCTTATAAGAACAAGAGTAGACATGACTTCTACTTTGAAAACCTTAAACTAACAAAATTAAGTGTCCTACTTCAAAAATAAAGAATTTAAATATTCAAATTCAATGATGATAGTTGTGTTGATCTAATTTTTCAATCAGAATGGTCAATCTTTTAAATCAAGGTTTTTAATGTAATCAATGAAAATCTTCAAATTAAAAATAAATCACTTAAAAAACTTGAAGCAAACTTCTTTCATCCTTCGCAGCAGTTTGTCGAGGGTGAAAATTTTCTAATTGGCTTACAAAGAGCTAATATCATATTAAGCGTATTTCTATATTCACAATCAAATTAACTGCACGTGTGGTTTCACTGTAAGGATGTGGCTCGAATACTCTGTCCGCGTAATTTCGTTGTCAAATGACAACAAAAAATAGCGGTTACGACTAGGGCTCTCTGACCCAGTGATTGCCGCCAAATGACACCATTATATTAAGATCACGATTATAGCCTATATGTTCCCAAATGATTTTCTACCCGTTGAGTTGTGAATCATAATGGTAAAATTGATTGGCATAAAGTTTTTTGCTAGCTAAGATCAATTAAAATTTGTCCCCTTAGACAAACATCCACCCCATATCTAAAAGGATCTATTGGACGATACAACTCATGACTACTAACAAGAGTTTTTTTTGTCAAGTTGGGTCGACTACTTCTTCTGACTAAGTAGAACAGGGACTATGACGACCCGAAATGACGGAACCATGGGATCTTGATCGGGTTTCATCTACCCTCACTATCCGCTTTAAACTTCAAGTGATGAATTCTGCAATTTAAATCCTAAGTCTGCTGCTATTATATGTTCGATTTTTTATCTTGAATGACGGGCATTAATCGAAAATGTTCTTCCTTTATCGGGAGGGATTACAAACTATAGGAGCTTGCGCCTATGGGAAACCTCGAATCACATATCAAAAAATCTTCACTAAATGAGGGTGAAATCTCTGGGCAGTGTCTTTTCTCCAATTCATTACGGCTTCTGAAAATTTGGCAATCCTAAGCTCTCTCTCAAAATAAAATAATAAAAATAAAATGAAGAAAGCTGACTTGGGGAGCGGTCGTGAATTTTTAAAGCCCACACTCACGAACAATGCGGGACCCAACTTCATAATAAGATTAAACAATATCACATAAAAATATGATTACTGCTTCAACTTTTAAGCAGAGCTCCACTACAAATATACAAGTGTATTTATGGTCACAAAAAAATATAATTTTATCTTTAATTTACATTATCATACATATTATAAAAATTTCTCTCTCTCTCTCTCTAAACGGAGAGAGAGAAAATATATATAATAATAATAATAATATTAATAAATAGAGAATAAGTGAAAATGGTAAGTGTTAGCAGCCCATTTGGGCAATATCTCTGCTAATGTGCGCGCAAAAACGTCTCTCTTGCAATTTTCTTCTCAGGACATATGGCATTGACACGACCAGTTGTGCTATTTCTTATAATTCCATGCAAAGACATGCAAATATATATATAAATGCCAAATTATCGGCCAATATTAGTTGCCGCCGGATCAAGAAAATATAGTATTTATACATTTTGCTTAAGGTTGAACAAAGTCAGTGTAATTGATGAACAACTGGAGCTCAACTTGATTAATACTCGTTCGAGTTCATACAAGTCAATAGTGTCACGTGCCCCGGCCTTTTAGTTGGCATCCACAGTATAAAACCCCTCAGGTAGGGGGTTCGAATCCTCTCTGGCATAGTTGGTCTTAAGGAGGTGATACTCCAATTGTTAGCCACATTATGAGTGGCTAAAGGCTCGTATAATAGTCTCTGGCCATTCCTTAAAAATAAAAAAATTAAAAAAAAAATAAATTCATACAAGTCAGTAATTGAACAAAAATCACATCTAGAGATAGTTTGAATGGTTCTAGATCACTATCCAAATTATAATCAAACATTATTTGAACTTTGTGTGATTAAACTATAATGATGATTACATGTGCCAATCAATTCATATTATTGTAATAATGTAATTCTTGTCTTTTTCAATTGGTATGGATATTCATAAATAGTGTTATATTTATTGTACTTGAACCCAAAGAGTGATATATCAATTTATGTTTGAAGCTTTCTTTGAATGAGAGTTCTAATACGATCAGATAAGGTTTGAACATATTTAAGGTTTCTCGTAGCTTGGCTTTTGTCTAGTTTTGGTTTTGTTGCCCTTCTTATTTGTCTTTCATCAATCAATAATGATCGAGACAGACTCTAATTTTTATGTTTTTAAAAGTGGTGGAAGTTTGAACTAAAGTAAGCTTCTAGACATATTCTTTTAAGAAATAAGATGGGGAGAATATGTGTCTAATTTTGGGACATTATGGAGCATGAAATGTCAAACTTCTCCATTTTTGGGAGGATTTGCGCAAATCACATAATTTTTTATGTATTTAACATCTAAATTTTAATATTTGCTTATATAATGCTCAAATATTTAAATTATATAAGAAATATTAATTGATTAACCCTCTAAAATATAAATTTGTATAGATATGCATTATAGTGATTGTAAATTTATAATATTATATATATGTAAATGTCAAAATTTTGTTGCTAGAAATATAAATACAGAAGAATGGTGGTTTTATCAGTTATATATGTAATTTCTTTTATTTTATATGATAAAAGTTTTCTCATAATAATATCGCTACATCCGATCGGGGGGGGGGGGGGGGGGGGAAGTCATATATAGACATTTGACCCAATCTAAGAGCTAGGGCATAATGATATTTCATGAGGGTCAAACTAGATACTTCAGAATTGTTAAACATGTAGAGATAGGAATTGAGATGTATGCATGTAGATCTTCCTATCTGTAATTGTTTCCATTTGGTCGTCTCTTAAGTTATTTGTCATGCTCAATGGGGTAAGGCACTTTTACATGTATTGTTCAGTATATGCATAGAGAAGAGAGAGAGAGACACTTCATATGTTGGAAAAAGAAAACTTTTTAATGAGGCCCAAGTAAAGGCGATTACCATGTGAAGGCCCACGGCCTGTTACATTCAATAGAGGTCGAATCGACGCTGATGGTTGAATGATTGAAATAAAATAGTCTATTTCGTCTCGTAATAATTTTAGGATAAAGTCAAAAAAATGATGGCCACTAAAACTTCTGTGGTTAATAGAATATTTTACAAAAATTTAGAACAAGCCTTTACATATATATATATATATATATAAAATTTATATTCTCTCGTTCCTTCTGTAGAAATTTATTCTTAGATGTAAATGATATTGATATATGCTAGAAAATTCACCGCGAAAGAGAAATAGATTATTATTTTAGAGTGGTACAAAGATTCAATACTGACTAAAAGAGAGAAATAAACTAGTAATGACATCAAAAATTTTTACGTGGAAACCTCGCGAAGGAAGAAACCAAGTGTCTAGCCCAGCTGAAGAGTTTCACTATAAAATGATAATTATTGTTACAATCACGTTTCCCACATGCAGAAAAGGGTTAGGAGGTCTCCCAAGTGAAAACACCGAAGTGTGTATAAATTTGTTGTAAGGAATGTGCGGCGGCTAATAGCGATCGGTGATGGCCAGTAAGTGGCGGTTAATGGCTGTCAGTGGATGTCAATGCTGGTTGGCGATGACAGGAGTGATATTGGACTTTAGTACATTTTCAATGTTTCAAGCTCTTCTTTAAGCCTCAATCTCTCATTCTTATCATGAGAGGGATAGGCCTTTATTTATAGAGTTTCAGATGCAATTAATGCAGGAATATAAATCACTTTGATTGAACGGTTCAGAGAGTTTCCTTTGATCAGACGATGCTTGATGAACGTTTGAGAGCCTTAACGACATCGAAATTAAGCGATCATGGGTAAACCTGGGCATTGTGTGAGCCAGGCTTATTCATGTTTTGACCAGTCAAAGCGAGTTTGGGTTAGGCTTGAGCCCGATTTCTATTTAGAATTTCATAGCAAGACCCACTCACTAAATGGGTGGGGCTAGCCTGCTAGCTTGCGGACCTTAACAAAAAAAAAGTTTTGATTGGCTTGCATGCAATATAACCAAAGTTTAAGCATAAGGCATTTAAAAAATAGCGTGACCACGGCATTCTGTTCAGCAAGCCGACATGACTGTGCCACAATTGGATATGATCAAGCCGGCCCCGATTGAAGAATGGTGTGACCACGATCGCTTCACAATCGGACGTGACGACTTCGGTGACCCAGACAGAAGAATGGTGTGACCACGCCGGAAACAGGCTTGACCACGTCGATGAGTGAGAAACACTTTAGCAATGAAATTTGATGGCTAAAACCTTTGTTCTTGCTATAAAATCAGATCTTAGGGCTTCTAAGAGGGATTTTTGTATAAAAAAAGACTTGGAGGCTAAAAGAAGAGAGTTTTAGAGAGGATTTGAGAGATCTCTCAAGGGTTATCTTCCTATTTGTGTATGAACCTTCAAAGAAGAGTTTTTCTTTGCTTTGTGAGATTTGAGAGATTGTGTATGAGTAGGGGTGTGTTGACCTCACTTTTGGTTGAGGTCTAGAAAACTTCTTTAGTAGCCTAGGTCTAGTCATAGGACTTTCCTATTGACTAGTCTTAGAAAACTAGAAAAGGTACCCCCACCATTAGAAATTCAAAGTCTTTCTCTTTACTCAACTTGAAGTTTCACATATTGATCTTAACTTTTAGCATTTAATAGGTAAGATCATTGTGAGAGGATTCAAGAGGAGTTCCTATAGGATTACTTGGCCTTAGGATTGACCCTGAGTGTTGGTTTGGAGTTAGGATACACAATATCCTCACAATATTCTAGCTAAAACCAATCCATAAGGACCCAAAATGAGGATTTCATTGATCCATGGTTCATTTAGAATGGATATCTATCCAATTCTATGTGAAATGCCTAACTTGGTCTTTTGCTCCTAGGCACCTCCAAATTACCTAACTGCCCTTGGGACCCAAATGTGGCCAAAATTCCTAAATTTTGCCAAAATACCTAAAATTGATCAAAACTCATTCCAAAAACTTTGAATACATCAAAATTTGCCAAAACTGACAAAAATGGCCAAATCCCCATCAAATCCCCCTTCCACAGAGCCTCTACCATAGCTTTCAACCAACACCCAAAATCAGCTGTGGTCGAAATCATACATAGGCCTTACGCCGGAGCCAGGGACTCCATCCCTAAGCTCTTTGGAGTATAACGAAGGTGTGAAGAATCTCTGATTGAGGCTACACCTCTCGGAGCAA